>NW_009732639.1:966-39435 GCF_000703405.1 Apaloderma vittatum | reverse complement strand
CTACAAACTAGGGGAGATAGAGATAGCAATGGCATCCTGTGTGTCATAGGACCATCTTGATTTTGTAAGTTTCTTAACTCTAAAAATAGGATCATGATTTTAAAATGTGAAATATATGGTACAGGCATGCAAAATTGCACAAGCAGTTGAAGTAATGACCTTGTGATGGAATACAGTGGAGTAACAATATACATACCAGATCGTTTATTTGTATAATAGCTGGTAACAGCGACAAGAGCACTGAAAGCAATTTTTATGCCTTTTTCAATATTTTTTTTAAAAGATAAATGGGAAATTATAGTTTTGTTTTCAACTAAATAAATACTGTGCTATTAAAAAACATTTTCACTCCCATGCTGATTTTTGATTCTAGAATAGAGTTCAGAATTGCAGTTAATCAGGAAAGGAGGCAAGAAAGCAGTCTTGCTTTTGTAGGAAAATGGAAGGAGGAAGGTTAAGATGAGAGTTTCCCTCAGTCTGCATACAGAGAGAAATTAATAGACTAAAAGGAGAAAGAAGAGTTGAAGACTCACTTCTGTTTTAAATACTGATCTGAAAAGAGGATAGGAATAAACATACTGACTGAATTTAAAGGCAAAGCTCATCTACCTTTCTTAAAAGCAGAACTTTGTTTAAAGCAGAAGTTTCCGTGCTTGATGCTCTTCAGCTTCAGCACAGCAGCAGGATTTCTGAGCAAACTGAGGGCAAGACTTTCACAGTTCTGACATAGCTCAATGGTTTTAAATCATGAGTTGCTTGGGAAAGGGTTTTATGTGTCTTTCATCAAGTAACAACCCAGAACAGGGTAGAAGTTCTGACTGTTGTGTGTAAACATCTATATCAAACAATGCTTGGATGGTAGCGAAATGACAGGCCAGTGAAATGAGGCAAAGTCCCGCTAGCTTGGATGAAAAGACATCGTAATCGAGATTTGTTTCAAGAGGCTGTGAACAGACACTGCAGCCAGTGACTCCTGTGAGTGTCGAGCTGAGCTGGTGCTTTGTTTTCAAAGTGCCCACGATCGTAAGTAGATTGAAATGTCCTCTGCTGGCACGGCACGGAAAACTGTCAGCTGGCCTTGGAGGGAGTTTTGGCAGCAAAGCTACTTCATGGCTAGGAGCATGCTGGTGAATCTTGTTTGAACTTACGGGTCAATTTACTATGGTCTGGACAAATTCATTTTTGGAATAAAATGCTTCTAAAAATACATACTACCTATCCTAATTTTAGCCAGAAAATTCACATCTAACTTTCCACTCTTTTCATGCAGTATTAATTAGTGAACATAGGAAGAAATACCAGAAGTTAGAACTTGAAATAATTCTTAATAGGACAATTTGAATCTGTAGAGAATTCAATTACATGTAAAATCTGTGTAAAGAACTAAAGTGTTACCACTTTGAAAGTATTTCTCATGTCCTCAACTGTCAATTTGTGTTTTACTTTCTCTCTCAGGAATTTGCTGTCTTGCATTTGAGCAAACCTTGTGCTCACAATGTTCTTGCTTTCTGTGCTTTTTTTATTTTTGTGTTTGGTTTTTTTTAATTGAGAAAATATGTATTTTGCTTTGTTTTGTCTCAGAGCACCATAAACCCAGTTGACGCAGTCTATCAGCCCAGTCCTTTGGAGCAGTCGGTGATCAGCACGATGCCTTCCCAGGCGGTTATGCCTCCAGGTATGGTGTCCAGGAGGAACCTCAGTAGAAATATTCCTGAGCAGAGCAGGGTGAAAGTGCAGTCTAGATGGAGGGGCTGCGTGATGGCTGGTGGCTCCTGTGTCACATCCGCAGTACGGGTGTGTGCCGGTAAATAAATCTGCCTGTAGTTCTGTGGATAAGCTGATATATTTAATTTGTTCTCAATTACTTACTTGCGTTTATAAAATAAATAAACTGTAATTTTCAGAAAAGACAAATGCTTTCTAGCTATAAATGTGTTTTTTTTAAATCCCATCTTTGCTTAATAATAAAAAAGAGCTAGATAGAAAAACATGTTTCTGTTATCGTTGTCTGAATGACCTTTATAGAAAAAAATTTCATTTTGAAGGTGAGGTGAAATAATACGGAATCTCTTTCCCAACCAAAGTATAGTTGCCATATTTAAATGTGAATTTTGAGTTTAATGTATCAAAATATCCTCTAGAACCTTCTCAGTTGTGCAAGTCAGAGCAGCGACCCTCATCTTTGCCAGTGGGACCTGTAGTTGCATCACTTGGAAATCAGACTCCAACACCAAATAGTACAGGTACAGTTCTGTGTAACTGCCTTATTGAAGTTCCAGAAACAAAAGTTGAATCTGTGCCGTCTGTAACCTAGCGTAGGTGAGCTATTAAGGCAGCAGTTTATTGGTCTACCTCTTGCTTTTAATTAATCTTCATTTCAGTGTTGTGTTTATTGTTCCGCTCTTTCTCCCACGCCATGTATACGTGATGCATAGGAGTATAACGAGCTTGCTTCCTGCTCTCCATCACTACAATCTTGCAGTAGTCAGCACGAGAACTTTGCAGTTAACACGTGGTGTGTGGCCTGCGTGTTCTGTAATTTATTGATTCGCTCCTCTCTCCCTTAAATAATAACTTTTGGAAACTGCAACGGATGCTTTGAAGCAAAAGTTGCTATAATATATATGAAGTTGCTATAACTTTGTTGTTTACATTTCCTATAATGTTTGTAAGTTTTGTAATGGGATAGATTGTGGAATCTTTGTCTTGAGAGAGATTTAAAACCTGACTAGATATGATCTTGAACAAACTGGTCTGATTTTGAAGTTATCTGGGCCTTGTCTAGGGAGTAGACCAGATGACTTCCAGAGACCCCTTCTAACATAAATCATACTATACAAGTTTTAAGTACTGTTGTTTTGCCTTTAATCAACAACTTTGGGAAGACATGTCCTTATACTTTTGTGCTGTGTTCTTGGTTTTCCTTGTGACCTTGCTTTTGTTATCTGTTAAATGCAACTCGGTATGAACCTGAGAAATTATTGCTTCTAACTTTGTAGGTGTTGCTTCTAACTTTGTTGAATGTGCTTTAGTCTCTATTGATTTGAACAATCCTACTCGTGAGTTAAACTGGTGGGTTTTGAAGGAATTTGTTTTCATTAAGTCTGCAATTTTTAATGCTCCACAGGAAGTGGGCAGTCAGCACCCAGCAGCAGTCTCACCTCTCCAAGCCATGTCAACCTGTCTCCAAATACAGTCCCAGATTTTTCTTACTCGAGCAGTGAGGATGAGTTCTATGATGCTGATGAATTCTATCAGAGCAGTTCTTCCCCAAAGCGATGTATGGAGTAAGTAGCTGAAAGCGTGCAGCACTTTGTGTGCCCTCAGGTACCTATGGTGACAAAAGGCTGACGGAGACCAAACTTGGGAAGCCACCAGCTCCGAGAGAGGCTGAGACCATGCCGTGTTGCACGGGTGTTTGTTGCAGCCTGTGGAAAATTGCCAACTCCCTCTCGCATTTACTAAAAGAAATTTTTTAAGTTGACTGCCTTTCCCCAAAATTTCTATTTACGCTTCTTCTTTATTAATAGGAAAATTAATTTTAAGAGATGCTACACATCTCAAAGGGGAATTATTCAGCTGCTTTATGCCTTCAGGTGGTGTTATCTGGGTCTGCAGGCTTTCCCATTTGGTCCGCTGCAGTCCCTTTTAAGGTTTCTGTGAGTTAGTGTACAGCATGTATGTTATTGGCTGTCAGTAAACTCCTTGTCTGTGTGTATCAAATTACAAGAATTTGGTCTGAATTAGTCCATTGTGAATTGTGAGAATTTATTACTCTTCTTTAGTTCTTCAGGGTCTGCTGCAGTCCTGACTCGGAGCAGCACGGGAAGCAGCCTGAAACGTCCCGATACCACAGAGTCCCTCAATTCTTCCCTGTCTAATGGGACAAATGATGCTGGTAAGTGGACTGCGTCGGCTTCCAGTAAGGAGCTCTTGATTGTTAATCTCAGTGTAAACTGTCAATGTATGTGCAATCATATATATATGCACACATACATATATATATGACAAGGTACTTACAGAAGATTACTGAATTGTAGGATTAAAAACCCTTCGATTTATAAATAAGACCTTTCTGACATCTCTCTATATATGCTAATTGAATACAGTCTATCTTTGAGGGTGTAGAGAAAAACAAAAAGAACTTGATCTTTTCAGATCTCTTTGATCCTCCTGATGATCGAGACGATGATGGAGAAGGAGAATCGGTGGAAGAACACAAGAGTGTTATTATGCATCTGTTGTCACAAGTTAGATTAGGAATGGATCTAACAAAGGTAAACTTGCTGATTGTTCATGGGGAAGGGAGGAAGAGTAAACCTTGAATTTTGTGTAAAACAGTACAATGTTAAAGTAATAATTGAACTGTGTATTTGTTCTAAGAGCTAGTTAAGCTGTAGTCTCTTCAGCATGGTATTTTTTTTAATTGGAGTCGTTACTGGGAGGGGAAAAATGAATGCAGTATAAATACATCCAACTGCTAAAATCTGTTTGGGCAAACAGCTTGCTATGGAAAGTAGCTGTTTGTTCTCTCTGAACCTGATTGTTGGTGTGCCGGTAAAGCTGTGAGGAGAGGAATGCTGTATGCAGCAGTAATGCTTTTCCGTGCTGTAGTAAGGTTTCTTCTGTCTTTAGCTTCCTAGAACAAAGATCTACAAAATCCCAGTGCATGGTGACATTCAATAAGACAAAATAAGGGGGAGAATTAAGCATATAATGAAACTCTTTGCTTAATTGGGATCTTGCTGAGTAATTTGTGTATTTTAAAATGCTACATGTAAGTCTGGCTAGTGAAGAGTTGGATTTTTGGTGAATGTGATTTGTGTTGGTGTCTGTCTTAAGGTTGAAAGAACAGCACTCTGAAGGTGTTGATCTTTCTAGCCAGCCTGGTTAAATTTAAACAAGTAATACCAAACTGGAAAAGAGCAGGAGAAATCAATCCTATCATTAGTTTCCTGACTAACTGTCCATTCTGGAACTCACAATAGAAAACAAAAAGATAAAACTTTTCTGGAGAAATAGCTGGCAGCTCGCAAACTATGGAAGGCTCTGGCCATTCCGAATAGGGATTGATCCAAAATGTGTCTGTTCAGGGAACTCCTGGAATAGTTGAAAATTACTGATCTCAGGTTAAGGTGCCAAGAAGCACCATGAGGATCTTGTCTGCATCACTTTGAAGTCAACAACAGCGACTGGTGCTGCCGTCAGCACTGGTCTGTGCCCCACGGGAGCAGACAGCAGATCCAGGAGAATGGACCCTGCAGGTGCTGTTGGGGAAGAAAAGTGGCAGGAAAGAGATCAGCCCTCATCGTGATGAAAAGGCACAAAAGAGGATGTGACTACACGGAATGAGATTTTGAGTATAACTGAAAATTGACAGTGTACATGTAGATGAAATTAAATAATCAGTGTTACTCTAAATAAGAAGAGCTTTTGATAAGCGCAGCCGGGTAGCTGGATAAGCTCTAAGTGGGACTAGAATCTATGTCAGTCGAGACAGTTCCTCTTAAATCTTTGGTTTTATAGAAGATGCCAACTGACCTGCATATGTCAGAACTCATTGGTAAGTTGGAGAGCACAGGCAGCTCACAGGCACATGCAGCCGGGGCTGCTCTGTGTGCTATTTACAGTTGGTACGGAGAAAGCTGTCACGCAGAATTTTAAAGGGTCTTAATCTCTAAGACTTGTTTTTCTTCAACCAGGTGGTTCTTCCAACTTTTATCCTGGAGCGAAGATCACTGTTGGAAATGTATGCTGACTTTTTTGCGCATCCAGACTTATTTGTCAGGTATTTGATTTTTAAAATTGAGTGTTAACTTCTTCTGATATTGTTTATGGCCCTTGTGGTCAGCCAGAAGTAAGTTGGTAGTTTTGAAGGGTATTGCATGGGTTCTGATATAAACTTGAAAAATAGTCAAAGTAGTCCAACTTCTAGTTGTAAAACAACCAAACATCCAAAAAGCTTCCTTGTATTTGAAGTATCTGCTTACATTTAATTTTGCCTGTCTCTCTTTTGGCCCCTGTAGCATCAGTGACCAGAAGGATCCAAAAGAACGAATGGTTCAAGTAGTTAAATGGTACCTCTCAGCTTTTCATGCAGGAAGAAAAGGGTCAGTTGCTAAAAAGCCTTACAATCCCATTTTGGGAGAGATCTTCCGATGTCATTGGGTATTACCAGGCTCTGAAGGTGAAGACGATATGGTTAGTTTCTTGTGGTATGTTTTTTTGGTCCCTAGAATGCATGTGAGTAATTCCCAAAGCTGTATTCATTTGCTGACTGAAATAGCTTGCGCTGTGCTTTAAGTTCCCCCCTGCTCCTTCCTCCTTTCCTTTGGACAGAAGTTAAACAACTTGCATAACAAAATTGGAGCTGTTGGGTTTTAAGTACCATTAGGCATGTTGAAAATGTTCTTTTTTTTCCTGCACTGCTTCATAGCACTGGGCGTGAATTCCTTTCTTTCGATTGTTCTTATTTTAACTTTTTTTTAATAATTTCTCTTAAACCCTTGTGTTTTTAACAGTGGGGCTTCTTTTCCTTACTTACAACCTAGAAACCAGTGCAGTTTCTCCAGCATATTTAATTCTCCTTTTAAAATTTTTTTGTAAACTTCTGACGTTTGGTTTCTGAGTGCAGATAGTATTTTAGTTGTACATCTGTGTCTGGCCACTGCTCTTCTTTTTGTACTTTACTGGAGTGTGGCTGGTGAAGGACACGGTTAGAGCAGTGCTACTCGCATCATCTGAAATCATCCACCAGTCTCTGAGTGTTTTCGTGATTGCCCAAGTTTCAGTGATACTCAAGGATTAAGTTGATGATGCCCCCTTGATCTTGGAGAAAAGCTCTAGCACTTGCAGTGCAGTCTAATGTGGGGTTGTTCTTGGCTAGTTTTTTTTCTTTTTTCTTTTTTTAGCCCCTCATTTAGGCTTCTCACTGTGGGAAGCTGCAAACGGGGATGTGGGTGGGAAGTGCTGTTGTGAGATACTTCACGTAACCTCAGTGTAGCTTCTCCCGCCATCCCTGCCCCCAGTTAGCTTGCTCAAATCTTTCTCTTGCTTCTGAGGTGAATGTCTGCACTCCTGTCTGCTGACACAAAGACTGTGCTTCCATTGCTTCTCGTGAGGAATTACACTTTTCATGATTTGCCATGGGAAATTAATGTTGGGTTATGGTTTTGCGATATGTATAGTCTGATTGTTATCCATATGCATATCAGACTTTATCAGAAGCAAAAATCAAAGCTATTTCTGCCATATTTCTAATTAGTTAATAAGAAATTGGGTGGATTTAAATATGACTTTGTAATTGGGTTTATACACAACTCTTCCAGTTTAACTCTTGTATTTGAGGCATCTCCCCAAATACATTCTTACTTAAGAGAGCAGAAGCCACTCGTTCTTCAGAAAGCATCGTAGTTTCAGGAGGAAGTTATTCCCCATCAAATTAGCAAACTGACAAGTAGGTTAAAGTCACTGCAGCATATTTTTAGAAGCTTTTAAACACGGAAGCAACTTCTCTTGGAAGCAGCCGGTGTTCTGTAAACACGGTCAATGATGAAAATCCTCTCTGCTGTCGTGCAGGAGCCGGTTTCAGAAGGACCAGTCCCTTGGGTCAGTAAAAGCAGCGTAACGTTTGTGGCAGAGCAGGTCTCTCATCATCCTCCAAGTAAGTAGTCTGTAACTTTGCTAATAGAGACGGCCTCTGGATAGGAGCAATAGTAAAGTCAGCTCCTGGATTAAATCTTAGTTTTACATTTTCCCTCCAAAATTAAAAGCTGAATGTTATTTCTATCAACTGTTTCTGTGAGAAACAAATTGCAAACTCTGTTGCCACCTAAGAGGCGCTTTGAGATACTTCCTGATGGGTGAATTTGGAAATAATAGTATTGATGTCTTGTGCTGCCACTTTTAATACCTGTTTCTTCAGTTTCAGCATTTTACGCAGAGTGTTTTAGCAAGAGGATACAGTTCAATGCTCACATATGGACCAAGTCAAAGTTCTTAGGAATGTCTATTGGGGTTCATAACATAGGGCAAGGTATGTGTGTGTCACTTTAACTACAGAAGGTAAATTGATGTTCTACAGCTAGAATTTTTGCAGAAACTATTTAAAGTTGCCCTATTAAACGTAAGGAATGTTTGATTTTATGTAATTTGAGCTTATGCATCTAGGAATCAGCGATTCCTTATGCACACCTTGTGTGCTGAAACCATTTTAGGGCCCAGTTTTTCACGTAAACGTAACTCTCCCTGCCTTCTCTGGAAGCTGGGCTTTCTCAGCAGCTAAATAAAGCTCTTCCTATCTCCTTTTTATCTCGTGGTTTTAGTGAATTACTTCAGGAGACCATTATGAAAAGTTTTGTAGAGTTTTTGCTGGAGGCTTTTAAAATCTGTTTTTATTTTCCTTTGCCAGGGTGTGTCACATGCCTAGATCATGATGAACACTATATTTTGACCTTTCCTAATGGTTATGGAAGGCAAGTAAATGCTCGAATTATTTTCATTTTTAATGCCTTCTAATATTTCATGCTAAATATTTATCAGTTAAAAGGTTATAAATATATACGATCATTTATAATTGCAGGTCTATTCTCACTGTGCCATGGATAGAACTTGGTGGAGAATGCAGTATTAATTGCTCAAAGACAGGTTATAACGCTTCCATTGTCTTCCACACAAAACCATTTTATGGAGGAAAGAAGCACAGAATTACAGCTGAAATTTTGTAAGTAGGCTTCTTCAGTTAATCTTGTTTTATCTCTACTTAAATGCTGACAGGTTTTTTTTTTCCAAAACAATCAGGAGTGTAAAGGACTATTGCAGCTCCACCCAGTAACTCAGCTCATGATTACCTACCACGGGCTGGCATTTTATAGCCAGGATTTGTGAGAGGAAACCCACGTAGGCTTGCACCTTACTTTGTCCTGCTCTGAAACATTCTCAGCTGATTACCAAAAGGAACTTAAATTTTCACTCCTGAATTATCCAAAAATGTCTTATCATTACCTCTCCTGAAAATAAAAAAAAATAAAATCAAGCCTGGCCATACTGCTCCTCACAGAGAGGCAGTTAAAGCTCTGAAGCTGCCCTTCACACATTTATTTATACCTGTGGGTTGGTGGGTGTTGGTTTGACCCTGGGCCTGTGCCCAGAGTGGAGAATTCAGTGGAAATTCTCATCTCTGGAGATCAGCTGTAAGGTCAGTCAGTGATCCTGACAAAACTGAGGCCCATCGCTGGGTCTTAAATCACTTCTTGACACACATTGACAGTTGTGAACCGGAATTTGTGTTTCTCAGTAATCTGGGGAAGAAGCTTTGAGTTTGTGAAACCTTTTTAGGCTTGAACTCGCCACTCTAAATCTGTTTTAAAAGCCTGTAACTGGTTTCAGATAGAGTCCTAAAGCAAGGCCTGCCTTGCCCTGGAGCACTTCCTTTGAAGGTTTATGCTGTTGAACTAATTAATGCAAAATTTCTCACCTGTGAGCAGAACCCTGATCTTTTCTGTATTGTGGTGGGCATTTAAGGGCTGGTAGAAAACAGACTGCATGGCGACTAGCCTAAAGTTTTGATCCTTTGGGGTCTTTCAGTTGCTGTAATAAAACTGAGAAATGACTGGTTTTTTTTTTCTATTTAGTTCTCCGAACGACAAGAAACCCTTCTGCTCAATTGAAGGCGAATGGAATGGTGTCATGTATGCAAAATACACAACAGGGGTAAAGCAACTTGTATTTCCCCCCCCCCCCTTCTGATCAGAAATGGAAGATTGTGCTTAAAAAGTTTTTTTTGGTGGGTTTGTTTGGGGTTTTTGAAACAAACATTAATAGTTGGAAACTCCTGTGAGGCTGCCCAAAAGATCACAAGAATGCTGATTTCAGCATAGAAGTCCTGAATTTACTTTGTTAATCTATTCTTAATGTAACCTGATTTTTATAGCAAGAACAGAATCTAAAGAATGATAGTTTTGCATGTATTTCTCAACAGCCAGTGTATTGCAGTGGGATCATATACAAATTTTAAGCCATGACAGAGAACTGATTTTTATTTTGTTAAAATCTCACTTTCTAGGAGAATGCTGTTTTTATAGATACCAAGAAAATGCCTACAATTAAGAAGAAGGTAAGGAAACTGGAGGACCAAGACGACTTTGAGTCTCGCTGGTAAGAACTTCAGTAAAATGGACAAATTAACACTTTTTTTTTTTTCCAGTCAGACACTCAGGTTTGCAGGATGTGCTCTGCCTTAGCCTTTGCCTGCAGGCCAGAGCCAAGGCACAAGCCTTTGGGGTTTTAAGGGGGAAGAGGAGACCTTTACTTCTCGGTCACATCCTCATGGCAACCAAATGTTGCAGGGAGGTCCAGTGAGCTTCCCTACAGCTCCCTCACTCCTGGCAACAGACAGTGCAGTTTTGGTTTAATATATTCCTGTTTTATCTTTTTCCCTTTTGATAAGTGACCTTAATTCAAACAAATATCAGTGACTAATAGCCAGTAAGATGTTTCTAAACCTCATAGCACCTTGCTTCCATAAAGCTGTCTCCATTTAAATTTCTTTTTGAAGCTTATGGAAAGATGTAACCTACAACTTAAAAATTAGAGACATCGACGCAGCCACAGCTGCGAAGCATGCGCTTGAAGAAAGACAAAGAGCTGAAGCCAGAGCCAGAAAGGAGAACGAGACCTCATGGGAAACAAGGGTGAGCTTTATTTGAACAGCGTAAATGCCCTCTAACCTGTAGCATTTGTTCCTTTCCAGCTGCGTCATAAAAAGCTTACCTCTGCTTATGCCCTTTTTTCCCTAGTTATTCCATGAAGATGGAGAATGCTGGGTTTACGACGAGCCGCTATTGAAACGACTTGCTGCCAGTAAACATTAAGAGGGTTACAAACCCAGAAAACATTCAAGCCTTGGCTTAGCAAAGTTTACATCTGATACCAAGAGAGTCATCAGTTAGCACGTATGTACCGTGTGGAGAACCTGACCCCTCCAACAACAGTGGTTCCTATCTCAGGGATACTGGACTTACTGATGCAGAAAAGCAATTAAATGAAACAAGAAACGTCTTGGCTGTGCAGTAACTTATCTCGGACTGCGCTATGCTGGTAGTGTATTCAGGCCTCAGAGGCTGCTGGAGCCCCATTACTGATGCTCTAGAGCATGGAGAACCCGGGCCGTGAAGCAGATACACGCTGTATAACCACTGTGAAGGCCACGGCCTTGGTATCAGTTGCATAATATTCCTGGGTCCTACATAGTTAAAAAAAACAAGAAACAAAACGCAAGACGTCATATAAATCTAGCTACTGTTTGCAATGTGTAAATATGAAGATACCTTTGATGGGACAATTTGTTAGAAAAATGCTACGTAAATGTTACCTTCCACCTGTACGATAATCAAATCTTTTGGCATTTCAGTGTCTTGCCCAAAATAACTTTGTTATTTTGAGATTAAAATGTAACCATAGATACTTCTACTCAGTGCATCTTAAAGCTTCATAAAATAGATTTTTCAAACTTCTCTTATGGACTTTTTATTTATTTCACAATAAACCTTTGCAGCAAGACTGTTTTATTTCAGCTGAGTGATGGTCAGTTGTTTTATGTGAACTGTATTAGTTTTGTTGGTTTTTTTCTCACTGGAATCCTTGCAGATAAACCAGCTTCCCGAAGTAGTTAATGAACTAGCACACGGAGCAGAATTCGCAGCACCAACAGTAGAATGTTCCTGGACTCCACATCCAGCACTTCAGGAATCTGCATTTTTGTGCTTTTGCTTGAAGTTAAATAATAAGTAAGTAGCTAGAAGTAGCAATTAAACTATTTTTCCTTCCACAGTAAAAAAATAGCTTTGATTTGATCTCAGTTTTGCCCATACAAAAACCCACACAAAACCAAAACCAACAAAACCAAAACACATCAGTGTGAGACTGAGGCCTCAGGTGTGGGGGTGTTTTTGTTTGTTTTTCTCCCCCGCTCCCGCTGACTCTGTAACTAACTCCTCCAGAACTGTGGAATATTTTCTTTGAGGAGCTGTAACTGCTACAGCACTGCAGGAACGACGCACAAGAAACAAAAAAGGCAGAAGCCCACCCCTCGAGACAGACGGAGAGGTGCCCACGGACATCTCTGTGGTGGTAGGGCGAACTCACCCTTCACTCCAGCCAGAAGCGAGGGCTGTGCCTGTCCTGAACGAACTTGAGAGGTTAAAGAGAAGGGTTGGCTGGAAACTTACTTGAGGAAAGCTTCTTCAGGATCTGACTGGACATCTTCATCCCAGCTAACCCTACAGACCTGTTTTTATTAAAAGAGGCTTGTCATGTTCATGTTGCAGAAAGCACCTGTATTACACATCGCTGCAGGGCAAGACGTCATTTTTATTTTAATATTTTATGGTAAGGGAGAACATTCAGAGTTGATGTGTAAGCTTTGATGTCCTTGATGGAAGTAACATTAGTCATCAAAGAAGATGGGGGCAAGAAAATAAGATGAGGTATTTCGCCAGATGAAGAATTCTGTACTTCTGAGACAGCTGCAACCTCCACGTCCCCTTCATGTTTTCCATATCCAACCACCTGGAAAAAAGTTACCAAAAAAAGAAATTTGGTTCTAAGCTTTTATAGTTTTGATCTTTTTCAATGTCCAGCTGCCCTTACAATTAAAAACAGACACTCAAAGGCAGTTCAGATGACAGTACTAATTAGAAACGCAGAGGGTGTAAAGAGTCTGTGGACAAGCGCCACATTAACTGTTCCACTACAGAGCTCTTCTACCCCCACCCTTACGCAGCTCGCCGAGGTTATCGGAGTTTGGCATTTCAGCACTTGGCAATGTGGAGCTGACAAACACTCACATGTACACTGAGCTCTTTCTTATTGTTGCTTCTGTGAGCTTGGAACCAGGTGACCAGGTCTGATTTTGTAACAGACTTCAGCGCTTCAATCTGAAATCCACAGGAATGAGGTTTTAAGTAAACATAAAAAAGGTTTCTCTACAAACTCTCCCCCCTTAAAGAACCTTTTTAAAAATAGCACGTCGTTTTAGAAGCCGTGTGGCACTAGCAGCACAACTCCCTGTTTATGCTTTGCATTTAAAACTGCTGCAAACAGCGACCTGCATGTGTAGCCAACAACGAGGGACCACCGACCTCACGGGCAAGCCTGTCAAAGAGGTACTGCTGGGTCACAACTTCATTCCAGTTCCTGTCTACTTCTTCTCCAAGGTGGGAGTCTTCACATTCTTTAAGTTTTATCAAAGCTGTAACCTAAATTCCACAAAGACAAAACGAGTAGTTTCAAAGGGTTTAAAAACAACCTCGGTTTACCATCACATTCACTGAAGTTGAAAGAAAATCCAAATTACAATAACAAGGTAGTTCATTGCTTTCAAAATCAACTGTAAACACCCAGAGAGAAAATGTTAAGAGAATGACTGCAGAACGGGGTAAGAGGCAGGATTTAGAAGTGAGTCCTTTGTCCAGAAAAAACTCAGAAACATGCCTGAAAGGTGTAACCAGATCCTCCAGTTTAGGGGTCATTTAGCAGGTCAAGGAAGACCTTTTCAAGATCAAGTTTTACCTGGGTGCTAAAAGCATCTTCAGTTAAATGCTTGATTTTCTCTTCAAAGCAAGAAAGAAACTCCTCAATTTTTTGGTCAACCAATTCAGAACTAGAAGAGAGTTAATAATAATTAAATCAGTCAGGAAAAAAAACAAACAAAAAAAACCCCAAAATGAAAAAAAAATCTCCATACCAAACCCAACACCCAGTACTGCAGGGGACAGTAGCGGAATGGCCTGCAAATGATGGGGCAATGTTTGGGACAGGCTTGCTTCCTGCCCTGTTCCCCAAACACCAGCCTTCCTCCCTTCCCTGATACTGGCAAATAAAAAAAAAAAATCCTCCAATTTTTAGCTGTATTTAGTTTTAGTATTGTCCAAGCACGGGGGTTTTAGATTTGTTGTCCGGGCCCCAGGCTGTGCTACACCTGACAGCAGCGTGTGCTGTATCAGGAGCCCCAGCTGCAGTCCTGAGCTCTGCCCATAACGAGTTACAGATTGTGAGGTTTCTGTAACACTAACACCTTTACAGATGACACGGATCTCAGTAATGGAAGTGTCATCCAACTAGAAAGTAGAGGCAGCAGTACTCTGCACTAATTAAACTTCCACTAATACACTGTAAGTTGCATATTTTTTTCGTGCAACCCTTCAGCAGGTCAAATAGCTGTAAGTTAGGCCCAGCTTTGAACAAAACCAAAATCCTGTTCTGTCTGCTGAGACAGAGTCAGAACACCTACACAGGATTTACTTGGCAGTAGCTTCAAAAGTGTGGTGGGATATTTTACTTAGTCTTTGGATTACTTTTCCCTGTTCAAGTCAGGACTGTTGCAGTTTTAAGAAGCTTAAAGGTACTGCTTTATGTAGGTGGCGTTTTGCAGTCACAATGTTCCAACTGTGAGCGGTGTCACAAGCTGAGGCCTTTGTGCTCACAGAATAAAAACCCCTCCATGGCCTGAAACACGTGTGACAGCAGGTGCACAGAAAAATTCCAGCAAAAGCAAACTGAAGTCAGCTGTGGCCTGAGCAAAGAGAACAAGAAGATTTAGTCAAACTCAGTAATAATTCTACAGCTGGGTGTTGGGTAAATATACAACATGTAAACATGGTCACAGTGTTAGCTTGGTACCGCACTATTCCCTGTGAGGCTCCCGTGGTCAGTGTCCGAATACAGACAACGTCCCCTGGCCACCTCGTTAAGCTTGACTTTCCTAAAACCAGTTGCCTTAAATTCCCTGTGCTGGAGGCAACAGCAACAACAACTGCCAACATACAGCGAGGCACAACCAGCTGATGCCTCGAGTCCCAGGCTGGCAGCCCCTGGAGACACATCCTCGAGCAGAGCCCGTCTGCGTGAGCCGTGCCCTGGTGCCTGCACCTCTGCCAGGAGGACACGGGGGACACAAGAAACGGGCACTGGCAGTGGCCCGAGCCTGAGAGTGGTGACAAACAATAACCACAGAGCACTTACTTGTATTTAGTTGCCTGGGTTGCTACTGTGACCGAGAAGCCAAGAATCCCAGAAGTATTCCTGCAGGTAGGGTACACATGGTAGCTTAAAAAAAAACCAAACACAACAACAAAAAACGATGAAGTCATTCCACAAGCACAATTAGATTTTCATTTACAGGACATGCCACAAGTTAAAACAGTGTTGGTACTTCAGAAAGAAAAATCTTGGATATAAATTCTGAGTAGTCTAATCTCCTGCATAACTGCACTTCAGTATTTTCTCATTTTTAGGAAACCCTTTTAAGCTTGGCAGAGTATTTGTGTTTGCGTTCCTGCAAGCTCATTCAAACAGAGTGACAGACCCGGAGCTGTGAATAGCTTGTTCCGGTTTCCTGAGGTAGAAGGGTGCCTCTGAGGGAGGCTGCTACGCACCACAGAGCCACTGTGAAAACAGCCCTGGGGAACAAATTTGATGCTGAATAATTCCACGTTAACACACTGGTAAGAGATGCAACGTGCATACGACTCAACAGCAACTTGGCTGCAGCTTGTATCAGTGACTGCTCGTGGTTTCGATGTGTTTATGTTGCTGTTTCCATTACAACAGTGGAGGAATTAGCCACTGTGCAGGAGGGGTTTCCAGAGTACAAATACCAGGGAAGAGCACAAGCAGGTGCGTAGGAGCTCACCCTCCCCAGTGAACTCACCCAAGGGTCTGCTTGGTTCTCAGGAAGTCAAAGCAAGGCTCTTCCATGTGCATCTGAAACAGAGCACACCTGTGTTACAGGAGAAGTGATGCTCCTCTGCAGCCGCCCCTTGGGCTCCACGCAGAACCCTCATCTCAACAGGTGAACACAACCCAAAGGCTGCCTTCCCATCTACGCCCCCGGCATTAAGGTTTCAGTTTTCTGGGTCGGTAGCTAAGAGAACAGTCACCTATACTGGCCACCACCGCAGCAGCTGGGGGATCCCATCCCAAACACAAGTTTCACCAGAGTGAGCAGGAGGTACCTGCTCTCCCCTTTGTACCATTTAGCCCCACAGCCTTGGCTCTAAGCACTGGTTTCAGGGAAGACACTTGGATGGATCAGGAGACACAAACTTACCACAAGCAGCTCCATAAGGGTATATTCCCTTAGGTTCCTGGCACCTGACTAGAAAGAAAATGAAGAATTTAGGGTGATTTTGCCAAGTTAAATGTTACAAGTTCAGACCAAGGTGACAGCTGTGGCACACACCTCAGCCTGGACTGCAGCACTAAATTACAGCAGGGACAGCTGGGAAGTTCTTGTCTTCCTCAAGGCCCCACTCTGGCCTTCAGAAGAGAGAGGAGGGGCTCAGCCCAGGGCCAAGAGGTCAGTGGTGAGGACACCAGGAAATCACCAAGACACAAACCCAGCTGCTAGCATAGGCCCGGAGGGGAAGGTGCAGGTTTCAGGGAACCCCACACACCTCGAGAGCCCACCTGGGTTTATCCTCCCAGGCCACAGGTGTGTGCTCACATGACATTTCAGGGCAGCCTCTGTAACATCCCTGTCCAGAGACTGCTCTCAAGGCTGTGCCATAGGAACACCCATAGCACCAGCAGCCACCAGAGGGGACAGTGCACACCAAGCTAGCGTGTTACCTGGTAATAGACGGTCACCTCAGAGTTGGCATCACCTTTGTTGAGAGTTTTCACCTTACAGAGCAGATGCGTGTTTGGCAAATCCACCACCCGGAACTGAACAGGGCAGGGATGGGCCAGGGGAGCGAACTCAAGCTTTCTGAAGAGAGCACAAAGAGCACAGTGTCAAACATGCATTTGCTTCTTAGCCCAAACACCCAGGCATTTCACACTTGGCCTGACCTTATTTTTCCCTTCGCCAAACCAGAACAATGACCTGCCCGAACTGCTGTGACAAACAGACACCTCCTGCAAACACTGGCCCCACTGTGCCCAGGAAGGAGAAGGGAATTTCTGCATCGCTCCCACCCTGATCCGTTCCTCTAGAAAAGACTCTTAACTTGATTATAGTTTCCACATAATGAGCAGTACAAGAGTCAAGAGATACTCACTGAACAACGTAATTCAGAAAATCCTTTGCTTCCTAGAGAGAAAACAAACATAAGTTTTAGAGGAGAATTATTACCACAACTCACAACCACACACTCCAGTCCATCGCTTGAGAAAGTGACACCCCCAAAGCAAAGAAGAGCTGAGCTCTGTTGTAAGCCCTGTGTCCCTGCCCCCTCGCCTTCTCCCAGGTTCCTCCAGACACCTCTGCACTGCGAAGCAAACAGGGGCTCCAGGCAGGTGCTTTCACTGTAACTTCTCCAGCAGGACAATGCAGAAGAGCATCAGCCACCACAACAGCAAAGGGTGGACACAGGAGGAGATAAGGGCCCTCTCTTGTGCATGAAGTTGGAGCTCTGGGAAGGAGACTCTTAGGCTTATGTGGAAGAAATGGGAGAAAGTAGGAGGAACAGTAAAACTGACAGGAAGTGGAGGGTTGCGTGTGCCATGCTGTGAAAAGAGCTTGGCTCACCCAGAGGCTGCAGCAGTAAAACCATTTCGAATGAAGATTCTTAGCAAATCATAATTAGATTCCGAGACCTCCTGTTCCACAGCTCAAGAGGACACAGCTGACATGATACAAATCTGACATCCCAAAGGACATCAGCATGTTTGCTTTGAGAGGCTTTAAGCAGTTTACGGGCAAATGCCTCCAGCTAAGACAAACTTCTTGGCACAAATCGTAATTGCAGAAGGTTTCTTCCCCGTGCCAGTCACAGGCACTCAGTGACACTGGATACACAGAGCTAAGGCTCGTTACAGACCCTGTTTAAAAAGCCTGACAGGACCATGTGTGACCTGGTCCCACGGCAGAAGTCTTCAAGGAATACTGCAGGTGTTTGAAAAGGCTGAGGATGAGTGGACCTCAGGGAGGTTTGATCCAACTATACAGGCAATCAGATTTCCAGGATAAATGTACTTTGAGGGAAGCTTCCTCCTGTGGCACCACCATGGAAACTTCTCAATATATCAGACAACATAAACGGTGGCAGCAGGGCAAAAAGGTTACAGGCATACTTCTCCCACAGTTTTCCCCCTGCGGTTTAAATCCCTGGAAATTTGTTTGAACTTGCAACTACAGCCTCTCCCATGGCTTATCCAGGCGAGCTCTCCTGGGTTGTTAGAGGTGAAGCTGCCCCATAACCAGTGAGCCTCTATAGTGCTAGCACGGAGGAGGTGGTCAGCGGGCAGGTGAGTGTGGGAATTGTGGCAACTGTGTTAAAACACATTTTCAGAAGAAGTCTGAGTACGTGTCAGCTGCTGATGCTGTACTTACTCTGCTTGTGAAGTTTCCTTGTACAAGACCCTCTACAAAGAGCTGTGATTTGAAAGCCTTAACAAAGGACGAGAGAGACTCAATGGAAAGGCCTTTCATCAGCGTCTGGTATTTATCTATCATGGACCATCTGCCATGTTCTAAAATCAGGAGACGCACATCCCTGCAACGCAAGAAGGAAACAGGCCATCACAAGCTGTTTAAGGTAAGAGATCCCACTTCTGACTTGGGATTGTACTGGAGATGGGGAGACAGTCCCCAGGAGTGTCACCGTGGGCTGACTCTGCCCTCCCTCAGCACCCGCTGTGGGCCACAGCTCACTTCAGAACAGCAGCTGCCGGCATGTCCAGCCTGAGCCACACGTTGGATGTGCGGGTGCAGGGCTGCTTGAGCTCGCTAAGCTACGAGTAAGCCCTGGAACAAGCTCCTGTAACCACAGAGCAGTGATTCCCGAGCTCTTCAGCTCAACCCCAGCACCTGCTGTACAGCCACCTTCTGCCTTCCCCCAGAACTCACTTGGCCAGAGTCTCAGGTTTGATGAGGATGTTGAAGTACGTTTTCTTCAGCTGCTCTGTTATCATTTCAAAAACTGCTGGAGTAAAGCTGAAGTCAGACAAGTAATCAATGATGAGCTGAAACAGAAGCTGTAAAGAAAACAGGCTTAAGTCAGGGTTTTTTTGTAGTTTTGCTTTTTTTTTTTTAAAAAAAATTTAAACTTAATCCTGTAATAATTAAAAAATCATCCTTATTTGGTCAACAGAACAGAAGTGCAGTGTTACTAAAGCCCATTCCTCAATTCAGTTAAATGTCCTTCACCAAACAGTTCTATACCAAATTACAGTGAGTTCAAAAGGACACTACTTTTAGAAAGTGAGTGAAATAAGCTCAATATCCCAAATCAATACCGGTTTCCACATTTTATTGAAACAAACCTAGCCTGTAACTCCAACATTTACGTATCAGATAATCCATTTTTTCCTTTTACAGCTGACCCCAGAATGACAACAGAACAGAGCAACATCCATGATTTAAAAAAACAATGTTCAGTTTGCATCTCTGGCTTTTTCTGTTAAATCCTACATTGATAAGCCTGACAGACAACTGACACTCTTGTTAAAGCTCCAGTCAAGCTCTTGCAGTGAAAGCCTAAGGAACCTTGGCAGTTCTCTCCTCTTCGATCACTACATCCCCTCTGTTTGTGCTTGCCATGTCTCACGTGGCCAGCGGTTAGAGAATGGGAACAGGGATCTCTGTAAGGTAAGCTCTTAGAGACCCAACAAAGAAAAGCTGCATCCACAATGAGTACGATCAAAATCTGTAACTCCAAAGTCAAACTGTGAACAAAATCTATTTTGAGGCACACTTCTCCAGACAGCATACAAATAGCCTCCGCTTACAGATGGAAAGGCTCTAACCCTCTGTATGGACATGGAAGACTCACAGCTCTTTTTAAATGAAACACTGTTAAAGTCTTAATTGAGATACAGTTATTAATTAGAGGAATATTTACCTTAAGTCAGCCTAAGGTCAGTAATTTGAGCTTGTGTGAATAAAACTGCATCTTTATACACATAAGAGCATGAAAAAGCACTTGCTGCATTACCCTGTATCTGAACACAGACACACGATTTCCCATTTAAAACACCCCATCGAAACATTCAAAGCTCCAGTCAGGCTCCAGCTCCTTGGAGAACAAGCACATACACCGAGACACAGCACAGAAGTATTGAGAAGATCAGCAGCACTTACAGGTAGTTTGTGGTTGAATCCTTTCACTCGAATGACTAAGCCGTGCTCTCCAGCGACTAGCTTGTATTCCAACTGGGCAACGTCGGCCTCATAAGCTGGTTCACCAAGATTGTGGGAAAGGATGTTTACAAATGTATCAAACAAAACTATGCTGGATGGAGAAAAGGGCAGAGGGTTAACACGAAAGAAAAAAAAAAAGAAGAAAGACGGAAATCAAGCCAAACAAGTCTGATGGCACACACAGTAAGTTCTCCAACAGAAATGAATACTTGAGTATTAAAAAATAAATTTCAGCAAACCCAGAAAAGCAGAATGGAAGTTTCCCTTCATCCAGAAAACACACGACACTATGTAAAAATTACTTTGACATTCAGCTACCCTTTGCAACGAATAGGATTCCAACTTCACATGATTTAAGATTGCTTCAAGGTAGGAATGCACACCGTAGTGCTCAATGCCAACGCTCAAAACATCGAACAATCACACTTTGTGTAAAGGAACTCAGCTATGCAGGAGACTTGAGCCATGAGATGAACACTTCCAGGGATGGAGCTTCCACAGCCTCCCTGGGCAACCTGTGCCAGTGGCTCATCACCCTCATGGTAAAGAACTTCTTCCTTATATCTAGTCTAAACCTCTTCCAGCTTCCACCCACTGCTCCTTGTCCTGTCACTACAGGCCCTTGTAAAAAGTCCCTCCCCAGCCCTCTTGTAGGGCCCCATCAGGTACTGCCAGTTCTCTATAGGGTCTGCCTGCAGCCTTCTCTCTTCCAGGCTGAGCAAGCCCAACTCTCAGCCTGTCCTCGTAGGAGAGCTGCTCCAGCCCTCCGACCATCTTGGTAGCCCTCCTCTGGACTCACTCCAACAGCTCCACGTCTTTCTTGTGTTGTGGGTTCCAGAGCTGGGTGCAGTACGCCAGGTGGGGTCTCACTAGGGCAGAGCAGAGGGGCAGAATCACCTCCCTCGACCCACTGGTCACACAGCTCTTGATGCATCCCAGGACACAGTTGGCCTTCTGGGCTGCAAGCTCACACTGTTGGCTCATGCTGACCTTATCATTCACCAACACACCCAAATCTTTTCCCCAGGACTGCTCTCAATCCACTCATTGCCCAGCCTGTATCTGCTTGGGATTGCCTTGACCCAGGTGCAGGACCTTACACTTGGCCTTGTTAAACTCATGAGGTTGGCCTGGACCCGGCTCTCAAGCGTGTCAAGGTCCCTGTGGATGGCATCCCTTCCCTCCAGCGTGTTGACCGCACCACACAAGTGTGTGTCATCAGCAAACTTGCCAAGGACCAACTCCTCTTAAGCACTTCTGGTATTATACTATATATGTAATACAGTATTATACATATAAGCACTGCTGCTGTTATATTATTTTCTTCCAAAACTTGCACTGGCCAATAACACACCCAGAAACTCCAATGCATCTGTTTGCTACTGTAACGACCTGCTGCAGAACCACCCTCACCGACCTACAGCTCAAACCACAAGGAAAGTGCAAGAGCATGAGAAAAAGAAGCCTCATTCTATTCCAGTTTAAAATTAATCTCTCTTCATGCTTTTTCACAAGGTATGGTAGTCTAGTTACTCTGCAAGATAAGCATAAATGATATAATTCTCACTTCTCTGCAGACTGCTGTATCAATGGAGAGATCAGATGGAATCGAACATAACCTGGCGGGGAAAAAGAAACTTAAATGAGCAATTGTGTAAGAAATGATGGTTTTCCATTAGGCTGTTCTTTAGTCACAACTTGAGTCTAATAAAAACGGTCATTCAGCTATAAGAATATATTTTTTCTTTTATTAAGTCATCATCATCTTTTTCTCTCCAAAATCTTGCCTTAAACCCATGAAATATTAGAAAACACAAGAATACTAACTCAAATGGTGTGACCAATATTAAGAAAACCCCAGAAGACATTTGTTTAACAGACGCTTCATTCTGTGACATTCTGTTTAAAAGAAAAAAAATGTAATTTCCATATTTATCTCAGCTATAGGCTATACTTTTCTCTTTCTGTAGAAGAGACTATAGTCTCTTCCAATTAATGTGTTCCTTTGTTCTCAAACCCTTGCCTCAGCACCATATTCTGTCTGCCTAATTCTGCCCATAGTCAGATGTTCAGAAGTCATTACACTTCAGCGATTCCACTCAGCAGGGTTTCTTTGTCACAAGGCAGTTTACCTGCTTTGCTTTCACTGTGGCTAAAACCATACTGAAATGGTTATGGAGGAGCTGGCAGTAAACACTGAGCTTAGATGGTGAACACTATCACAGGTTAGTTGCCTTCACATAAATTCCAGCTGGTAAAAATGGGGGGTCCTATTCTTCAGAAAGCCCTCGGGCATTTACCTTTTGGGATTTTGAATTTATCATCCTTCCTGTACCAGAGACAGCCTTGCTGTGTGCTTAGTGTTTTGACTGGATATTCTGTCTCAGGGCAGTCAGCGGCTTTCAAAGCGAAGTCAGTGGCTAACAAAAAAGAAAAAACAAAGAAGTTAGCGAGTTTCACAGACATAGCCAGAAAGTCTTCAAAATTATCAACAAAATACATTTTCCCCTCCCAGTTTGCTAAATTATACATGACAATGCTTTCCTGGACCCAAAGATTTAATTTTCAGTTCCACACCGGCTTAGTGGCTCAGCAGCAGTGCAGAATTGGTGGTGTTGCATTCCACTCAGGATACAAGTTTATTTTCATTTGGTTTTCACAACAGAGACAGATGGTATTTAGATGCTTTCAAAAACAGTGGAATTACACAAATAAAATTGCTCTTTTAGGGCGTCCATAGCTCTGTGTTAAATCTCACTGTGTGAGGTCTGCTCTGTTACAGCTGTACAATCTTTAAGTTTACACCTGAAAAAAAAAGCCTCAGTCCTCAAGCTTATAAATAAAGGAATAATAAACAAAATTCAAGTGAACAGAGCTCATATTTTTTTAATATGCAAAAAACACATTGATGTTTAGATGGAAATTAAGATTGTTTCTAAACCACAGCAAATTCTCAAACAAATTACTGGGGCAAGATTTCACTCATGCTCAGGTGCCTTACCTATGTATTTGTTTTCTTCTGGAAGGTGTAGGTCCTGATTTAACTCAAAGTCACTGGCCCATAAATCACTCCAGTACTTGTCAACATCTATTAAAAAACCACAAATCGAATTTAGCTCAACAGGAATGTAATTCTATCCCTACTTTTTAAGCCAGTCATCTCATCTCTCAGCTACCTCCATGAAGAACACAAGATGAGTTTCTCAACCTGGTTCATTGTGACTCTTTCTAAATCCTCTCCCCACAAACTGAAGCAGGACTGAAGCAGTCCTATTAAAAGTAAATCAAGCCAGCCCACATTAATAACCCAGTGCCCAACGTGCCCTGTCCTTCATTGTTGGTGTTCTTTTCCCTGTTCAGGATTTGAATGGCAGCCAAGCAGAGGGCTCGCTGGGATCCCCGCCTCCTGAAACAACCGTAAACTAGGGAGTGGGAATCAATTGATCCCAAAGAACACCTAGTGAGTAGGACAGAGTATTTGGCTGATGATGAGGTCAGTGAAGCACTGAGGAGTCGCTTCCCTACTTCGCTGTGGTTGTGTTTTGTGTTGTCACCCTTACATCTGTGTTTACAGTTTCTGCTGCTGTTTTACCTTCCACGCTGTACTGTGTCCCAAACCACCTCTCTTTTAGATGACACTGGCCTTCGTTGGCAGCAGACAGCAAAACGAGGTTGGCTCTCTGAGGACTGAGCTGGTTAAGGGCATCAGCAATGATCTACAAGTTCAAGACAATATTTCAGTTCAAATGCAACTCTGACTCTGCCTGACCCAGCAAAGACTTCTTAGTCTGAACATACGAAGAACAAGGCATAACAAGCTCACAAAAAAAGGAGATTTGCCTTCTGAGTATAATAAGAGGAACTCAATTAATACAAAATCTGTGTCTGTATTATGCCTAATGATATGCCTATATATGTGCCTACATTATATAGTATGGCTATATTTTCCCTACTTAAAAATATATAATCAGAGTTCAAAGAATATTTACCTCAGGCTTGTATTCAAACAAGAGCTGGTCTCCTGTCAGAAAATCCTCCTTCTGAAACAACTGCATGTTCTCACACAGGCTTTCCACATAGTCAACTGGGTCTGTCTGAAAGAAAATTGATAAAGCTATTTTTAACCTAATCAGAAAACTAAAATATGAGTGTTCTTCTCTGAGAAGAGCTTGACTGGTCAGGTATTCTGAGGATGAGTTGCATTGCTCTGCTTGTTACGGTGTTTAGCTTCGGTTATCAAACTAACTATATTTCATAACCATATCTAACGCTTAGCACTCCTCTGAGAACCCTGAAATATCAGACACCATCTTTATAGAAGAAGTGGCCTTCAGCATGCATTTACAGTCCCTAAACCTGCCAGGTTAAAGACCCAACACGTCGCACTCCTTGCCACCAGAGAACACAACCAGAGTTGCACGATTCAAGATTTGAAGTGATCTAGAAGCTGGAAAGAGGAAGTTGAGGAACCGCTGCTGCTGTTTAAGCATTTCCGATCTCTGCCCCGATATGTAGCGTGAGGAGGAAGAGATTCTCCTACTTGGATATGAAAACACAGATTGCCTTTTAACTGTGCAAGACTACCCAGTGCAAAGCTTCTTGCTGAGTGCTGCTTGGCTTTCTCTGAACCAGCCAGCACCATCCCCTACAGACCCTGGATCCAGAAACAGGCCACAGTTCACCTGAGAAAAGGCAAGTTCGACACATCAAAGTCTTATAAATGTAGTGAAAACCATGACCAAAAATCTTAAGACATTGTACATCTGAGGAAACATTAAATCTCTCTTGGGGCACATAACTGCTTATCCCAAAGCCGTGCCTCCGTGACCATTATTCTTTAGGAGGCCACGTACCAGCTCTTTTCGTCAACCAGAAGAGTGCCGTGCCACTCATCTGTCCCCCAGGATGTACAACCCTGTCACAAAAGCATATATAGTTCTCATCCTTGCTTTCCAAGTTAAATCCTTGCATTGTCAATAATCTTTTGATAATCACTCAAAATTCAGTGGCCAAAAAGGCAGCCCTCTTACCAGTGGGTATTTCCCCAGTGTAAACTCGGGTATTTTCTCTCCCCACCTGGCTTGATTCTGGGAAGTACCTAGCCTGTTAGGGAACATAAAATTCTAGCTGGGAACACTAAAAAGAACTAAGACTAATAAGATAGAATCATAAAGCTGTATGTAGGGCAACAGATAATCATTCCAGCTAGGTCCAATACACTAAATAGCCATCCTTCGCAGATTTTTAGTTCTTGTCTACTGTCCTGTGAAAAGCTTTTGTTAGGAGAAGGCAGTCAGTTGTAATTTTGTAGTAGCTGAAATTTGCTAACAAATTTCTAAAGGTTGTATTCCACAAAAAAAAAAAAAATACCAACAACCCAACCCCACCACACAACATTTAAAAAAAATGCACTTGTAAATCAGTGTAAAGTTGTTCCTACCAAAGAAATCCAGTGTTCTGTGATCTATCACTTGGGGTTGCTGGCAGCAGTCCTTGCTGTCTGTATCACTTCCAAATGTTATTCAAAGGCCACTCAAGAACTCAGTCAGAGCTACAGACTCAAATGACATTTCCAGCATCCTGACAATAGACTGGCACCTCTTACAAGTGTCTGAAAATACTTGGAGCATCTGGACAGAAACAATCTCCACTGTCAATATTTCCTTTTTTACTGCTACTCCTGTAAGCCAAGGCAGACTTGACACAAACCCACATTTAACCGTGCAGATGAGGGGGGTCACTGGCACCCCCGCCTTTGTGAGGCCAGGTCCCCAGTAAGCCTCACGTTCGGCACAACACTGCTTTTCTATTCCCAGGAAGCAGGAGTACCAAAACTGCTTAAAAGAAAGTGAAATTCGGCAAAACTACTGAAAAGCTCCAAACAATTCGCCAGGCACTATTAACGGGCACAGAACTTCACACACAAGGGCCTAACGATTAAAACTTGAGACAGAACCTACCTAACAAGTAGAGAATGAAAACCAGTAACACTTAATTCTCTTAAGGAAAACGTCACAATACGTCTCTGCCTAGAACACAAATTCCTCCAGCAAAACACAGCCTCACTAAGTGCATGCGTCTGGTTGAACAGAACTTTGAAAACGTGTTTCAAAATGAAAAAGAAGTCCTTCTTATGGTTTACCTATATCAACACAAAACAGTGGATGAATACCTGTTCCTGGTAGTGAAATTCATTAGCTTCAATCTTCTGGATTTCTTCCCATATTCTGTAAAGAAGGAAAAAGAGAATAAAAATGAATTTTCCACAACATTTATTGAGAATCTGGAAAAAAACCCATCTTCTAGGAAAGGCATCAAAGGCAAGTTCAATGATTTGTTCAGGTACACGACACAGAAGTCAGCATCACACACACTTCCCTTCCACCCAAAATGGCATTTTCCAATTGGCAGGAAGTTCTGCTATTTACACTAGACGATGACTTAACTACAAAACCTCAGAATCCACCACCAAATTAACATGTAAAGGTTGGCACCAGAACACCCTAGTCCTGACCATCAAATTTGGTTCAACAAATTTATTTAAATAAATGTAAAACTGCACCTTACATCTACACTCTTTGCCTCTTAAAATTAGAAATCAGATCACAATAAATCACAAATGAAGAAACAAGCATAAATATTTAGCAAATTAATTTTTAAACTTAAACTGACACATTTCCCACACAGACAAGCTTTACTACTAATTCACCATTTATGTTCTAGCAAACCTAGACATAAAAAAGTGCCACCACATAAAAGGCTAATGGAGAAGGACAATCTCACAAATATCTGATGTGTTGGCAAACACTTGCCTTTTATCTGGCCCTCTTTTCTGCAGCATCTTCACATACTGAAATACAACATGGGCCACCTAGAGAGAGAAAAGAACAGATTAGAAACATTAGAAAAACAGGAAGAAAATCAAGTTGCAGCAAACCATACCTCGTAGAAGTGCTTGTAACCTTCATCAGTCAAAGTCACAGAAATGCTGAAGATGGAGTAAGTGGAGTTCTGCTCAAATCCTGTCTCACCGTTTCCTCCATATAATGCAAGAGCCCAAAATCTATAGAAAAAGGTATTTATTAATTACCTATTTCGGCTTTATTTGAGCTTAGTTACAATCAGCATTATCATAGCTCTGCTTCAATGGCTTTTCAGTCTGTTTTTCTTCATGAAAGCTTTTCCAGCATGAAGATGTCAATCTCAGGATGCAGAATTTAAGAAAAACGGTAAGAAAGCTCAGTTACCTTTGGGAGGCCTCTTAGAGATCAGTCACAGATACTGCTGACCCACAGATCACAGAACAGAAACCACTTACTTCTTACTTGGGTCTATCATAAATTTTAAGAGTATCACTCCAAAATGCTGATACAAAGAAGCATATTTGGCCAGCTTTTATATATGTGTAAAATACATACATACAAAACAAGATTTTGCCTTTATTTTAAATGCAGCAAAGCATTTAACAACTCTGCTTAAGAAATACCTACTTTTTTCTAAGAAAAGAAAGAACACTGCCTTTGCCTTCATGTCCCACCAACCAGGAAATATAATGAAGTGGCTTCACCCTGAAAAAAAATTTGGAGGAGATTAAATGCCAGGAGATTAAATGCCTTCTGCTTCACAGAAGGAACCTGATCACTAGACAAACGACTAAAATACACTGCGCTGGTTTCTTCATGGCAAGTTTTGCATTTTCAACCAGCATTAGGATAATGAGCTAAAAATGTGGGAGTTCAGAACATGATGACTGATCTGAGTCAGTGAGGAATGACGTTAATCAGCTGTGTACCAATCCGCACTATTTATAAAAGGAACCATACCTGCATCAGTTTAACTCATTTAAAAAAATCTTCCCCTGGCTGAACCAAAGCAATCTGTCACACAAATACATGAGATTCTACAGTTTGTTGTGAGAGTCGATAAAACTATTCACAACATAAACACAGAAGAAGTAAAATGCAGCAACACCGTACCTGTAATACTGTTCTTGTGGTGGCAGCGCCCAGGTGATGCTCAGTGAATGAACTTTCCTGATTGGAACAACTGAACATAAATAAACTTATTTAATATAAATTACATTTATACAAAATATAAATTAATATACATGATTAGACATGGATAAGAAAATTTACGTAATGCAGAAAGAATGGTTAAAAGTTACACAGAACCATACAGAATTATTCTAAAAACTATCTGGATCATACTTTAAACAAATCTGTTTTACTCACCTCTGTAAAGCTTGTGAAATTCTGGCGTGTCAAAAGGCTGAGTCAGATGGCCAAAGCTGGGTTTGGGTAAACCACTTAAAAGGAAAATTAAAGTGTGATGTTACTGGCAAGGATTCAAGGCTACAATCACAAGATGTGAGCATCCCCAGCTAAGACGTGACGGGGCGCTGCAACCAGAACACAGCCCGTAGCGAAGAGCCAGCCCAGGACGTGCCCAGCCCAACGCAGAAGGCAACCCGCCGCTCGCCTGCACCCTGCCCACGCGGTACAGGAGCCACCCAAGATTTAGATGCCACATCAGCTCCTCCCTCTCCTTCTGTCCAAGGTGACAAAACCAAAAAGGTTGCGTTTGTACCAGGGGACAGGAAAGCCAAGCACAGTAAACAACCTCCTGAGCTGGCCCCGGATTCACAGAATCCTGAAGGACGGGAGTTAGGAGAGACAAACACGTCTCTATTTTGCAAGCGCGTTTCCAAGCACCACAGAAATAGACATCTTGCAAAAGTAGAAAATGAAAGGGGAAATAAAATGCTTTCCAAGTTAGTATAGCTTTTGGATAACCACCTTTTTTAGCCAGCACAGTGGAGTGAATTTTTTTTTTTTAAATAAGATCAAAGCCTAAGCAGTTGCCACCCTAAGGATGACTCTTAAATTCAAGATACGGTCTTAATTTATTTTGCTGCGAATTATTTTTGACATAAAGCAAAGATAAGAAATGTAGAAGGATAATCTAGGTTTGAATGATTGTCATAAAATCAGCACATAATAAGCAAACACTGCTGCAAGTTAGCACCACACAACTTGCACACTAAGTAATTGTTAAGCATAAACAAAGTCTTCCTGAAACAATTAATACCAGCCATTAATATCCAAAGTTGCTTTTTTGTTAACTAATATCCTTATTCAGAAAAAAAAAAATCAATTCCCTTAGTTTCTCCAGTAAGGGATATTTTTCTTAAAATTAGCATTTTAAGAACACGTAATTTTTTTCATTTATAATGTTTTACACATCAAAAGAATCTTACTTATTTGGGATCTCAGAGAAGATTTCTGTCACCCACTTTTCCAACGTATCCAGTGTTTCTAAGAAGGGGAGAAAAAAGAAAGTCAGATGCAATTTCCTGAAGGTCTAAGACAAATAGTTGATCTTATCTCACCAGTTCAGCTATTTTAAAGAAGCTGCAAGTCAGCCTATTTTAAAATGCAAACTTCTAAATTATAAACTTCAAAGCTTACAAAGTTGACCTGGGCTGACTATAAGTTATCACGATTTTCTTTCCAATCACTAGCAGAAATACTACACTCCATCACTATGTAAATGATTATTCGAGAGGCATTCAATGCCCTGAAGTATTTTACAGTCTAGATAGAAACTAAAAGCAAAGGAGAAGGAAAGAATTACCACCTCTGTCATAACCATCTCCATTTTACAGACGGGAATTGCAATCAGTTTTAGCATTCAACAAAAGCCCGAAGTGCAAACCTAACTTGAATAGGCACAACTATTTCTTTTCAGCACAGGTCCCTACTACACACTTAACTTGAAAGAAATTTCTTTCTTTTATTTTCAGCAGAAACAACCCACAGTTCTGAAGTTCTTTGCTGAAATGAAATTCAATTCCATTTGTATAAAATTTTTCAGTCTAGGGGGAAAAACTCAAGAATCTCTAATCTTCCTAGAGAAGTGTAGTTTATTTTTAGATCTTTTTTGAAAAAGCCTCAGGCAGAACAAAACAACTGGGAGACCTAGTCTCAGTCTCCCCATCATTCTCTGTCAAGGTTCACTAGTGATGGCAGAGAGACCAGAAGCACGTAAGTGGTCTGACTCGACATTCCTGCAGGATTCTTTTCTAAACATCTTTGAGATTTTACTTTCTATGTTAATCTGGAATCAATTCAACACTTTCAGTTAAAAGTTTCTCAAGAAGTGGCAGGATGAGAATAACACAGCACAATTGCTCAAGTCTTGTTTAGCTTGGAAACTAGGCTAAAATCTACATTTAAATAGCTCCCCTGCAGGACTGGCCAATCCACTAAACCAGCTTGGGCTACAGCTGACCTGGCACCAAAAGCACCACACTAAGAGCAGCAACGAGCCTGTTTTTAAGGAACTGATGTTACCTTTAGATTGGACAACTAAAGTCATATAGTGAGCAGAGTAATGGCGCTGCCAGAAGTCTCTCAGTCTGGTGTAGGTATCAATATTCTTCATTTTAGGCTCATGTTTGAGTGTGTCCGCATTACCTGTAAACATTACAAGGTGGTTAGTTATCTAGACACTGGTTATGTCAAGACCAGGTATGTTGAGAATTTCTTTTCCTCCCCTGGCACTGAGTCTAGTCATGGTAAGCACACTGAGAACACTTAACATTCCTTTAACTCCAGATTTCTGTTATCTGAAATGTTGTACCTTCCAATTTCTAGTTCCTGTTATAAGGACAGTTGATACGTCTATGACAATGGAAAACAGAGCCCTCCTGCACAGCTCACTGTGTGGTGCCACCTATTCCCTCACCAACAGGAAAAAGGAGGGGAAAATATGATGTTCAATATATGTCACTGTAAAACTTTACAAAAATTATCTACATTTCAAAGCTGGCTAATTCTATTATCCATCACACTGCAACTCACATGCCCACCCAGCACCCCAAGGGTGAGAGAGCCAGGACTGTATTGTCCAGAAGGACAAATTTCCCTTCTGCTCCACTCACATGGCTCTGAAGGTCTACTGCTGCAAGCAACAATGAACTATTTATTTTTAAAAGTCTCCTTAGACACAAATCCAGAAATACTTCATCTTCCCAGGAAATTTTAATAGCAAAAAACCAGCTTAAGCAAGACAGAGATGACTCAGAGAGCACCACCTTTACATTAACAGACAGTTAAATAATCATACACCTAAGGCAACCTAGCTTTAACATCAGCAAAAAGCAGCACCAGAACAAAAAGAAGAGCCCTGCTTTTATGCCCAAACATTTCACTGTAAAATGAATAACTGTTCTAATACTTCTGAGCAAGGGTAGTGTTTTCTGTGATAAGACAGCTCAGGTTAATGCATTTGTTAGTGGTAAAAAGTTCAAGTACTATCACCACTTGATAAAATAAATTCAGAACTTACCCCAAAAAAACTTCTTCATAGGATGTCCAGGCCTGGCAAGACTCCCAAACAGCATCTCCTTTCTGTTTGCATCAGAAGGTCTTGCCAGCTGATACTCTGTTAAAGAATTTGCAGTGGTATGCATTAAAACCTGAGGCCATGCTCCCACAAAACAAAACACAGCAAAAATCCCGACCAAACTCAGAAAGAGACACACCTCACAGATGCAGCCTGGGATGGTTCTGTTTTAATGTATGATGAAGTAGTGAATTGGATAAGAAACGGGACTTGCTACCAGTAATGAATATAAGTCAGGAGGAGAAGAAAAACTTCACTGCAGAGAAGCAAGAAAGGGATGAAGAGGGGAAGCAGGTAAAGCTCCAGCTTGTCCCACTTGAATGCTCTCATCTCTTAAATTTAATGGGAACACAAGGCCACCAACATTCTACAGAATCAGGCCCTGCAGAAAGCACCAGAGAGCAACTAGAAGCCTGCTTCTCCCACATATCACACAGAACCGCATTTTCCTGGTTTTTGCTGGTAATAAGAAACAGGCACAGCAGAGCTGTAAACTAACTCTTTTGGCTGCAGCCACCTCATCAACAGACTGGGCAGCACATCACTGCAGCGTCAGCACAAGGGAAGGAGCGGACGCACGTGCTGAAGGCAGCGGACGCAAAGGCGTAAACTGGCTGAAGCTGCTGAAGAACCACACCTTAAGCCAAAGACAGGACCCCGTTTATATTGATGCTTATCAAAATCCAAAGATCAAATTACACATTTTTTCTCCTTGCCAGAAGACTGATGGTGACAACTTTGAAAAAAAAAAAAATTTGAACTAGCCAGTATATCTGCCTATAACATATTTTTTTTTCTAAAACAGTGAAGTTTTATAGGCAGTCTGGAGGTATTCACTACATATCAGGAAAAAAAGGGAACTTTCCACTCATTTCTAAGTGTGGTTCAATTTCCTTCCGTGAAGCAACTTTGTAGTTAAGGCATTAGAATAAGGAGACAAGTACAATTACCTCAACTCACTGTATTAACTCCACACTGGCGACAGCTACGCTTCACGCTGTTCACTGAAGAGCATCCACATGCTCAGGTAATTGCTCTATCAGCTACTGCCAAATCACTTAAAATTATTAATTTCCAATTTAAGAAATGAGATGGTAAACTCCTGCAGTGATGGCAATATATTTGGGTTTTCTCCTCTAACAGTCAGGGATATCCATGAAACTTAAACTGAGGAGTTTAATGTCTCCGTCAAGTTAGGTGAACTTGACTAAGGTGCTCAGAAGGGCAGTCCAAAATGCAGCTCAAAAAAATGGTTTTGGTTCTTTAAGAAGATGGACTAAACATACAGGAAAAGATACTCTTACTTACCACTGTCTACAGCCTCAACTTCTCGATCTATTGCATCCCTGATCATTAGCGGGTGAATAAAGAATTGTGCCCACCTATGAAACAGAAAAATTCATATTCTTTCCTCCAGTATCTATTAAGTTAGGACAAATAAACAACAATTACACTCAATATCTACTATTTTAGTTGATGAAGTCTTGTCACTCTTGATGATACTGTCTTAAGGAAAGGTAAAAGCCAGGTGATACCATCACGTTTGTGAGAACAGGTTTGTGATACCATCAAAACCCAAAGGGCAGGACTTCCCTGCTCCATGGAGTGGGAATGAATTGGTTGGTCACAGTAGGGTATGACAATAAAGGGTGTGGGATTATCTGCCTTCTCCATCCTAAGAATGATCGTCCGAGTCAGACAAGTGACCCATCTAGTTGGGTTCCTGGCTTTAACAGGCACCAGTTCCAGATGCTTCAGAGAAAGTACTAGGTTGTTCATAAGAAGTAACATAATACGGAAAGTTTCTTCCCGATTCCAGGCAACAAATTGTTGATTTATGTCCCAAAATATAAGTTTTCATATACATCATGATTTTATTATCCATATACAAGTCAGTGTTGTCATCTAGATACATCTCCTGTACCCACAGAGAGCACAGCAACAGAGATAAGAGACCTGCAGCAAACAGAGACTCTGCCGAAGGCAGCCAAAGAATCTAACATTTCTATTTTACTTGTTGAGGTTTTTTATGATGTACTGAACTGGTTGAAGCAAAAAGTTAACAGTAATACACTGCTGTCAGAGTTCTACCACTACAGGACCCATTAAGCTAAAGACGACTAAAAGGTGATGTCTTTCAATTTCTTTAGATCCACGAGTGCTTAAATGAGCAGAAATCACTATCAGCATCCATTTATCTTCCTTGTATGAGATGCTGTTCTACAGAACTCACAATTTCTGTGTTTCCTCTCCACTAAGTGAGTTGCTGTGACAGACTGCAATTATATTTTTAGATTCTTCTATATTTCCAAACATCTAAAGAAGCTGGGCTAATTTACAAATAAAAGCTGAATTTTGTCAGGTAAAATTTACATAATACTTGGTAAAATGTGCAAACGCTTGTTTTGGTGTCGTCACAGAAATGTATTCTGATCGAAGTAAGTTAGCAGTGGATTCGACTCATGAGGTATTTCATAGCATCAAGAATACTCAGTAGCCATGCCCCTGTGAAGAGATAATTTCCCCTCACTGGAGGAAACCAGAGCAACAGCTGTAGCTCTGTTGTCCTGCGCAAAGGAGTAAGTTAAATACTTTCTGGCAAAAGATACATAGTTCATCAAATAACCTGGATTGTGTTAAATGTATCCTTTTGAGGCACACTTTGTTCCATAACTTTCAAGGTTGCCTTCCATCCACCATGATGGATTAGACTTGGAAACAAACAGAAAAAGAATTTAAAAAACCCCACTGACTGTACTGATAACTACAGATATTTCAAAGGATGAATCACTGGGATTCTGGGAGCACTTCCCCTCTGAACAGTTGTGATCTCTCGTCATCAGTGCTACTAGTTTAAGGGTGTCAAAATAATTGAAAAATTTACTTTAAGACTTACACATGGATTCTACATAATCACACAGAAGCTACACCTGCACCACCTCAAAAAACACAAAGGGAAATGGTATTTCCTTACATTCAATATCCACTGTGGTAGCACAGGTACCTATGGAAGTTCAGCAACAGCCTTAATCACTCCAAAATGAAGAACTGAACAGCTACGCCCAACCTCCTGAGGCACATACAAACATCCATTAACACCTAATCTCCATTTATATGAAGTTACCTATCAAGCGCTTCTTTGAAGTACTTCCTCTGCACGTCAAACTGGAAGACTGTCCGCTCACAGTCAGTCGACGCGTTATCGCTGCCCCCATGTTTCTTCAGAAACGCATCAAACCCATTCTCATCTGGGTACTTCAAACTGCCCATAAAAACCACTAGAAAAACAAAAAAAAAAAAAAGAGGAAAATTACCAAGACGGCATTATTTTGGGGTTCCTGATCGCAGCTACAACAAGCCCTCTTCAGCGCAGTGCTAGCTACAACCGACCCACAGCTCACCCCCAGAGGCTCACTACTAAACAGCAACAGAGCATGTAATCTGCCCAATAATAAGAGTAATGTGCCTGTAGCAGAAGGCCCAAACAGACTGGAAATATCAGCGTCTTTTCTAGGTATGCTGGGCTTCAACTGGTCATGAGCAGTATTTTGAGCTACATCTAGCCAGAAACTTCATGTGGTTCCTGTGCCTGTATGACTAATTCGTCACCTCTTACTAAGGTCTGTAGCTCACGCCTCGTTTATAAAGCCATAAGTAAGATGCTTTCACCCATATTTAATGGCAAAGAACGTTAATATACATGTTAGTGCACAGCCTGTCAAAGGGTACAAGACACCCTCTCCTACATTAAGAGATCCATACTAAGTATTTTTATAAAAATCACAAATGAGTTCCAGGATAGCCGAAATAGGAAATTACACTGAAACGCTACAGAAATTCAGAGCTACACAGCACTCCTTTTGCACTGAAGCTGAAGAAGATTAAAAAGGAGCAGATACATACTGTGTTCTAGGAAGTGTGCTAATCCAGGCAGATCTTCGGGATCAGAGAAGCTGCCAACAGCAACGCAGAGGGCTGCTGCAGACTAGAGAAAATACAACACTCTCAGTAGAAGTTGCTTCAAGAAACATTTCAGGAAAAAGACAGAAGTATAAGATAAATCAATCAGGACATGCACAATAAAAAGGTGGTCTAGTCGGAATGCCAAATCACAAAATGCCAAACCACAAAAAAAGCTCACTATATATTTTTTCACCCTACAGCTTTAAGTACCTACCTGCTTTTCTGTACAGCCTCTCTTTCTCGTCTCCTCAGCTAGCTCTTCTAATTCACTGTCATCATGATCATTGAAGTCCTCATTATCTCCATCATCATCCTCATCTCCCTCATCACAGTCCTCATCATCAAAACCTTCTCTACCGTCTTCGATCTCAGCTCCAGAGTCATCATCTTCATCACTTTCCTCTTCAGAGTCACTTTCCTCTTTGGAGCCATCATCATCGTTATCCTCTTCCTCCGAAGATAAAGCAGCTGAGGCACCATCCAAGTAATTCAAATCCGATATCAAAAGTGCACACAAGCCGTTTTGCAGTTTGATATATCTGAAATAATAATTATTTGCAATGAATATGCTCATTTCCTGAACCTGAACTTTCAGAATTGTGAAAATTTCTGTACTTCCTACAATAGTTGTTCTCTTCAAGTGAGATTTCCTAATAAAAATCGAAAGGTAGCTACGGTGAGTAATTCTATAGTAGGAAAGTAAACACTCTTCAGCTGTTCAACAGTTATAAGAATAAGAAAGCAGCACTTTGAAGTAGCAGCAGAACCCTTTTTCCCCCACAAGGTCAGGGACACTGATTTGAGCTTTTATTTCTCTCTCTGTGAAATATTTCAGCTACTAGCCCTCACTTGGAAAACTACATATACTCAGAAAAGGCAAATCCGAACTTCAATAGCCTGTTACGCTTGTCAGGCTCTGGGAAACATATATTCTGTGACAGAATTAAGATCTTAAGTCTTTGCCTCTAAATAGGCCCCAGAGACTCCATTTGATTTGATTTGATTTTATCAATGCTTTCTATTAAATGGGAACCACAGACATAACGGGCATGTGTTAGAAACGAGAGATCTCTGCAGGCTTAATAAAATAACTCACCGTGGTTTAGTTGGGCTACTATCAAGAATCAATACATACAGAGTTCTCTGTTTGCATGTATATATACACATAGAATTTTTTATATATGTGGGGATATATATGTAAAAAAAACCCCCAAATAAAACCACAAACCCTCTGTACAGCACCATTCTACAACTTTTCAGGCTGAGGACTGCAAGCATCAATGCTTTGTGCCGTAAGGTCTCTCAGCAGTATTAATATCATGTGAGATCAGGAACAGACAGTCACAACTCATCGAATTAGCCAGAGCACCCACTCTGAGAGCTGGCACTGGCTGATATGCCAGTTGCAGAAAGGAAAGAATGTCGGATCCAGAAAACACTTGTTCCAGCCTAAGAACCAGTGTGATACAGACAGGTGGTATCTGATCCAGCAAAGAAAGTGCTAGTATAAAACAAACCCATGGTCACAGCCCACACTCCCAGAAAAATCCGAGTTACAGAGCAAGTTTATACCAGGTGGGAATTTTGCAATGTGGCTGCTGTTATAACTAGGTAGCAGAAATTTCACAGCAGATTTCCAGCTCAAGCTACATGGTAAGTACCCAAAAGAAAAATGAAAAGCACACTGGGTGTTTTCCAACTCCATAGTTCCCAATGTTTGTCACAGATTTCACTCATCATTATCATTACGCAATTTTAACATTTCCCAGCAATAAAAGCATGTGTTATTATCAATGTTCCAATTCAAAATATGAAGTTTCACTTTTTACTAGAGCTGCAGGTTACCTGCTGTGGCTCTGCAAAGCACAGCCTAGTTTGGAAACAAACTACTCCAAGTACTTCTCTCCCAACTGAACTTCAAGGGCATGTATTTGGAGGAAAGGGATAAAGGGGGTAATCTGACAGAACTTAAGTAGTTTTGAGACAAATTAAAAACCACACTTCTTGAACTACCAAGTCTATGAAAAAAGCTAAAGAAAAAATGTTTCATAGTTAAGTTTATACACTTCTTGAACTACCAAGTCTATGAAAAAAAGCTAAAGAAAAAACGTTTCATAGTTAAGTTTACGAATTATGACCACTCATTCAACAGGAACTGACAGCACGTTCTCTGGGTCAGCGATTCATAACCACTAACACACCTGCTTGCTGCAGGACCGCTGGGCGGTACAGATTTGTTCCAATCAAAAGCACAAGTGTATTTTTGCTCATTCAAACTACAGCACCTAGCATATATCTTGCAGCGATGCTACAACCAACTGCAGGAGGTACAGACAGCTCAAGCCACACTAATGTCTGGGTGCAAAGTCAATCACCCCTACACCCTGAAAGCCTGTTTGCATCACACACAGAGGTTGCACTATGTGGCTGTGATTTGTGAACGCACAACAGTGGTCCCAAAACCAGGTATATTGTACATTCAGGCGTCTCTGCCTCTGGGCAGCTCAGAGCAAGAGCCCCAGACAGCAACAAGTCAACACTGTTACAGCAAATTTTCCCACACAACCACTATCTTTTCACCTCTGCACACAACTCTCTTCTGCAGATTTTCACACCCCATAAGAACATCAGCTTCCCAGTAACCAACACGGAGTCATGGAAAGCAGAGAACAGAGGTGCTATTCTTCCAAAAGAACAATTTGCCACACAGCTGTTCAGTCAGGTGTATCCACAGAATCACAGAATGTCAGGGACTGGAAGGGACCTCGAAAGATCATCTAGTCCAATCCCTCTGCTGGAGCAGGATCACCTACAGTAGGTCACACAGGAATGCGTCCAGGCAGGTTTTGAATGTCTCCAGAGAAGGAGACTCCACCACCTCCCTGGGCAGCCTGTGCCAGTGTTCTGTTACCCTTACTGAGAAGAAGTTTCTTCTCAAATTTAGGTGGAACCTCTTG
>NW_009732639.1:0-919 GCF_000703405.1 Apaloderma vittatum | reverse complement strand
TCCTCGTGACACTCACCCCTTACATATTTATAAACATTAATTAGGTCACCCCTCAGTCTCCTAAACCAGTAACTCTCCTAATCCAGTAACTCTTGTTGGTCCTTTCCACGTACCTCCATTGAACTAACGAAGCAGGTTATACCGATTTGACATTACTCATCTTCAGGCTTGTGGGTGTTACTCACTAGGACAGACAGCAAGGCAACAGCTGAACTAAGCCACTGTTGAAGGCTCTCGGATTTCCCTCCTGGAGAATCTAGAACAGTTTAGGTTATACTGAGCAGAGGTACGAACTGATATAGGTGTTCTTTACTTTTCCCATGTTTCAGTCCAATGGAAAAGCACAAGTGTAATCAATACATAAGTATCAATTAATATGCAAGATACAGTACAAAAAAAATGCAATCACTTAATGCAGCAATGGAAACAAGCAGAGTCCATTTGCTTTTTCAAAGGACTGTACAGGCAGTGATACAAACAAGGCTTAAATATAAAATAAAATTCAAATTCTTAAAGATACTGTTTAAACATCCTGGATAATTTTCAACGGGACTCTTCTCACACCAAGTTTTTTCTTAGATCAAAACTCACTTTTGAAAATATATTCTGCAATCTCTGTCAGGACTCTTTTGGGTTTATGATCGCTGTCTTCAAGAAGATAAAACACAACATTTTCCACTAAGTTAAGACCGATGTCACCAGACAGACACATTAAGCTCACTGAGACTGGTCTGCAGAATACACCATCACTGATGCGTGAACAGAAGAGAAAGCAGATACGCATCAACAAATCACCTGCCATCACATCTACCTGGGAGGTTTGGTTTGCAGTCAGTGGACACAGGTATGCTTTACTTTCACAGAATCACAGAATGTCAGGGGCTGGAAGGGACCTCAAAAGATCATCTAGTCCAGCCCC
>NW_009732638.1:0-1154 GCF_000703405.1 Apaloderma vittatum | reverse complement strand
AATGAAGCAAATAGCAGGATCACAGCACTGGTCTGCTTTGTCTTGTTCAAGGTCCTTCTTGGAAGAATCCTGTGTGTCACAGACAAAACATTCTCACAGAATCACAGAATCCTAGACTGGCCTGGGCTGGAAGGGACCTCAGAGATCATTTAATCCAACCTCCCTGTCACGGGCAGGGACGCCTCTCGACTAGATCAGGAAACACATGGGGACGGAATAGGAATTGAACCTGCGATTATCTTAAGGAATTCCACCTCCTTTCATTTATTGCCTGATAAGTATATTTTTAATTCCGATTTAGAGAATGAGAAACAAAGCAGATCACCAAGGAGACACAGGGAAGCACCCTTCCCCAGATTTAAACTAAATCCAGCATCTCTCCTCCTCCATTCTGTGATTCTGTGTTTGTGAGACAAAGAACACCCACTCCCAGCCCTCCCAAATTTTAGCAGATACACACAGCAAAAGAGGCAATGGTATCAAGTAATGGTATCAAGCAGTATTAGCTTCTGAAGAATTTGTGCATCGCAGGCTCGTTTTGTTAGAGTATGAAGATACTATAAATAATTTTATCCCCAGAATAGTCTTGATATGTAAGAAAAAAATCAAAATGACAGTTAATGTATTTGGGACAGCTGGTTCTTGACATTCTTCAGAAAATATCCTACCTTAAATTTCTAGAAATTTATTAAAAATATATCTGGAATGAAGTAATTTGAGTTAAAAGGGCTCTTACAATCCAAACTGACCCATATTCAGTGTCACCGTGTCACCAATTATGGGCAGAGTAAGAGAGTTGTATTATTATCTTAATCCACCATAGAAGTGATGATGGCAACACAATTTTTAATTTATGGCAATGGCTGTGTGCTTTGATTATACAGCAATAAAAGAGCAGAGGAGGACAAAATGCGGTATTCAAAAGACACCAAAGGAGAGGTGTCACCTGACATGGAAATGAAAACACAAATGTTTTTGTATGACTATTCATCATTGTGTGGACTAGGTAGCACAGTGATTGAAGCGGACTGAACCACCCAGCACAAACCAGCTTCCTGAAAAGCCTGAAGGTGCAACCACACGTCTTCCCACAGATACCTGCATCCTAAAGAACGTGTTTGATGCTGATGGTGACTCAAGCTACGGGCAACCAC
>NW_009732637.1:600-819 GCF_000703405.1 Apaloderma vittatum | reverse complement strand
CGGCCATGGGAGCTCTATGCTCGACCAAATGGCGCGCGCTTTCCTCCCCGACAGTCTCTTTTTATCGACGTGGATCTGGAACTGCGCATGCGCCAGCTGTTGCTGGGGGGTCGTTTCACGCCTCCCGGTGGTCAGGGGATGAAGGCTGGTAATTTTCCTCTGCGTTGTTCTCCGTGAGCTTGACAGTTCCCGCCTGAGTGTGGTTCTTCACTGTATCCC
>NW_009732637.1:0-236 GCF_000703405.1 Apaloderma vittatum | reverse complement strand
ATGGGCCATCGTTGGAGAAGGGATAAGCGGGATATACGTAAATCCTATGTGCAGGCAGCTCTCATGTTTGCATGTGTTTCTGCCCTGTCACCTACAGTGATGATTCACCCACCCTTAGGTGAACTATCCTCATATAATAGTAAAAACCACACACGCCGGGCGGGAGACACCAGCCCACATAGAGACCCTTACTCGCAGAGGATGCGTAGCTGCACTAACAACTGTGTAACAAGATG
>NW_009732636.1:19450-23167 GCF_000703405.1 Apaloderma vittatum | reverse complement strand
GACTGGGGTTTAGCTCAAACCCAGGACAGTCATGATATCTTCATTTTGCAGCAGATCTATTTTTCATCCACCACACATCATCTGACAAGATACAAAACTGACAGTCTGTGGTTTGCACAGCAAACATCTCACAGCACCGAAAATTCTTCCTGACTTCTGCAATGATGTGATTTATACAGGATATTCGTTCTTATCTATAGAGAATACTTTATAAATTATACACACACCTCAACCCACTTTGTCTTTTTTCTACAAGGGGAAGGTCATCTCATTCACTTACGTCAGAAAGAGCAAAGTCACAGCAAGGAAAGAGACAAACCCGTGTGTACACACAGCTTTAATCTCATTCATAACCATATAGCCAGTTAAACCACTTTTTATTCATTTCTATTTTTATGCTCTTTAGGGAATGACATGGGACCTACTGAATAATGTATAGAATTCCATGTCCTCTGCAATAACAACAACAAAAAAATACAATAATTCAAGATACATTAACCAGCTTGCTCCTGAGGCTTGCTAACACATTAGCAAAACTGTTACACTGAAATTACAGTGAACAACTCTGGGGGGAAAAAAAAAAATATCACTGACTCAACACTGCAAGAACAGGATCTGGAAAAGTCTGCCACATAGTTATTTGTTTAGGTCATTGAAAAATAACTGGCAACTCTCAAAGCCGTGGAATGCACCATTATTGTTTGAGTGGGCGACGTCCAACTTGGAACTTGGCCACTCTGCAGTGGCAGCTAAGCAGGGCAACCACAGCAGACCACCCTGGACACGATCCGAAGAAGCTTGGAGACCTGATTTGGGTGAGTGCTGAGTGAAATCTCCACAGGAATGAGCACTACAGGACTTAGGCTCAGACAGGAGCCTAACACAGACAAAGGTTGACCTTGACTCCTCAGCGCTTAGGTCTGACACACCAACTGCTCGCAAACTACCACCAAAGCCACTAAAAACCTCTTCAAACCTCAATATTCATTCCGCAACAGTCAAAAGTACAGACTGTTTCTTACCGTTCCTCGTTACCCACTAACCCTCTCCCCAAGAGCACCAATATATAGCGCAAAATGAAATTTTAAAGAGCTTGCTACCTCCCACATCAAGTTTAACTGGACTGCAGAACTGTTTCATCGGCGTATTTGCCAACAGAGCAGAAACTCAGATATCGCGGAGAAGCTTGAAATTTCTTTGAAAGACAAAGGTGAATACAAATCCTAGTTTTACACTCAAACTGCCAAATCCCTGCTTGAAAGTAAAAAAAAAAAAAGGCTAAAAATGTTCTGGGAAATATTCTTTCCCCTAAATTGCTCCAAGCTGGATATCTCACTTAAAAAGACATTACCTAAACCTTGACCATCTGATGCACCACATCTGAATGTATCATTATTTTCAAAAGCATAAAAAAAAGAGCGGCTGTGCCATGTGTTTAATGGGCATCTCAACAAGGACAACCGTGGCATTACCCTGTGGATGAATCACCTAATTAAACGAAGCAAGATGCACCAGGAATCGAAGATCAAGGGACAGAGTTTCTTTCACCAGCCACGAATTTAGCAAGAACGTCACTAAAAGAAAACGCACTTGGAAAGTCATGACTCAGGCGAGGCTGTTTGTAAATATTTATGCACAATTGAATTGGAATAGCTATTTCTCATCCAAATGAAGTTTATGCTTATTGTGCAGCAAGTTGTTTACTCTGACTTTGTACGATAAAGCCTGGATAAAAGTATATAGTGAATTATTGCAACTAAGCTCCGGTTTTGAGATATTACCGTGCATTGGACTTTCTACCACACCATCAACAAACACCAAGCTCTCCTACCAGCCGCCTACTGCAGAAGTTCAAACCATCTTTTGACAAAATAAAATTCATTTTCATTGATCAAGATGCTTAAAACTGTAGCTTTGCTCAGTATCAAACTAACCCATCAACCAAACTCATATTGAGTTGCTTCACAAACATCCTTTGGAATGAACTCTTGTTTCTTCACCACACATGTTAAGATCCCATTTCTCTATCCTCCTCGTGCATTTCAATTTCCTCTCAAAATTCATGCGGTTATTATTTCTGGAGGGCTCCTTCGTTAAGATAGTATTACAGACACCCGTTGTGATGGAAAAAAAAATAATGAAATCTCACTAGTCTCTTATTAACAGGTTTCATTGTATTGTATTCAAATTATAAACTAAGTAGCTTATGAATAGTTCCTTTCGAATTAAAATAGAAGTTTCTCACGTGAAATGGAGTTTATGATAATTCAGAACTTATCTTCACAGTTTGATGTCTTTCTCCTTCCTTAAATAGTCTGCATGTTAACATGCCACTGATAACTGCCCTTTGATTTACTCAGGAATTTAAGATTTACCTTTTTTTTTTTTTAAGTAAAAACTGCCTCAACCCAGTGTTTTACTGTTGGTCTCCACTCAAATTTTCATACCAGTTGGAGCAGAAATTTTAGAGGCATTTAACTAGGAAAAAAACTAAAAAAAACTAAAAAAATACTTCCCTCATTTCAAACAAAGTAAAATAATTTCTAAAAACAAATAAATGAAAGCAAACAATCTCGGCCACGACTTTCACACACTTGATCTCACAGCTTTGACCTGCTCCCAATTTTGTCACTCCATGCATGAGGCAAAGGGCACTTTCCCTGGGCTTTGGGAGAAGCCCTGCCCACACTCCTATCCAGCACATTTTCACCAAAATTGAACCGAGTCTCCTATTTTCAAGGGAGGGCTCAGAAGGAAAGGCCTTCCTATTTAAACACCGTAGCATCGGCACCTTCTTTTGGCTGTTTTAAGCAATACACCATCACCAAACCTGTTGCCCTTCTCAGCAGCTCACTTTCAGGAAAATATGTTTTTTCCCCTCCAGCAACTTTGGGCAAGATCTCCGTGTCGCTGGGAGGCAGCCTCTTGCTTTATATGCATAAGTACAATATTCTTATTACAAGTTCTCTAAGAAGGGCTCAACAAGGAAACAAGAAAACACTTGAAGAACTTTCATTTCCCTCATTCTTGCATTTTTTTCCTGGATCAAACAGGAGTCACCGCTGACTGACATGAAAGTACCAGGTGCACCCTTTGTGCAAGAACAAAAGTGCCTTTCTCTTCACACGAGCCTCATGCATCTGCCTCTTAATCTCCAGAAGCTCAGAGACCATAATTCCTCCTTTAATCTCTGTAAGGATCACGCTGCTGCTTTGATACAACAATTCTTTCGTTGTCTGACTGTTTTCTACTGCGGTAATGTCAGAGCTAGACAACTCATGTCAAGCCTCCTTTCCGTAAAAAGTCTATGCAATTGCCAAGCCATCTTGTTTTCCGCTTTGTTTTCCTGTTGCCCAGGTAGAAAACACAATGTTATCCCTGTCACTCACCTCTCTCTCTCCAGCCAACCTACTTCTCAGCAGCCAAACATTTCCTCCCCATTGGTTTTGGCCATACATTAAGCCCATACATTAACTTTATATATCCAAACAATCCTCTTGATTACCTCCTTCGCAGTATTCAAAGTGTTCTTATCACTGCTGTGGGGTCTCCTGGTTACGTGACCAAAGGCCAAAGATGAGATAATTGAAGAAAAGTAACAAGACTGTTACTTGTTTCGATTTATGGCTCAGCTCAGATGCATGGATGTTGACTTAATTTGCCCCTATGAAGTAGAACAAAAATACGAAAGGCCATAACTGGGTTTTTCCCCTCTCC
>NW_009732636.1:3168-19436 GCF_000703405.1 Apaloderma vittatum | reverse complement strand
TTATACCTGCCCCTCTAGGTTCTCTGAGGCTGCTGACAAACATTTAAATGACATCTTGCAAGCAAAGGGAAAAGCTAGGAGGAGCAACACGTGTAGCGATATGAGTAACTGAAACAATGAGCAGCTCTGCAGGAAAATGTATTTAATTAAAGTTACTCATGCAGACTCTCAGCCTTAGAAATCTATAAATCTGAAAAATCATTTCCCTTTCAATTAAGTTTAGATTTGTCATTTCAGAAAGATAAAACCAAGCCCCCGCTGACCAGGTTTCCAATACCAAGCCGTTAGCAGAAATCCTAACACAGGACTACAAAATGCTTTATGTAAGGAAAAACTCAGAGAAGCCAGTGATGATCTAGAGCCTTCACAAGTCCCACCACAGCCAAAGGATTCCTTTTGAAAGCTAAAAGCACAGATGTCTCAACTGGAGATGTTTCAAGACAGTGTCTGTGTTCTGACTAATACCCTGAGGAGGACTCACATCACCTAACTCGCACTTCTTATATAATCACTGTGGGGGGAAAAAAAAAAGTTTCTTGCTGAGGATTTTTTAGAACATCTAAATTAGACGCCTAATCTGAACTGCACTCTCATCCCCCTTTCCCCACCACTGTCCGGAGCCTGCAGAGACTCACCTCCCAGCCCGGCTGCCTTCACTCTTCCACAGGAGACACAGTCCAACACATCAAAGGAGACAAAAATCAGCGCTGCGGACTGCAGAGTCACTTATTTCCATGACCGAGTTTGGACCATTACACCCAGCTCCTTTCTAAATATTCACTCAAGCCAGGAGATCACAGCATTACACAGCAGCAGTGACGTTCCTCCACTGCCGCGTGCTGGTGGGAAAGGTTGCTCTGCTGGACGTACCCAAGTTAAATTTGCTGCGTCCAAGAGGAGCTGCTGCTGACCAAGGACACCATCGTTGATCTTCCTGGGAGTCATTCGTTTTTTCCTCTTGCCCTCATGACACAGCAGCTTGTAAGGAGTCAGGTTGAACTCCTCATTTACAATTTTTACAGTCCCAGTATCTCCCCTTCACACCACGTCAGCGACAGGAGAGAGCTCAGGGTGGCAGGAACAGAGGCAATTAATAGCCTGTTGTTCTGCATGTGCTCACCAAAACCTGCACTAATTCTAGGGAGAGGATTCAAGGGCTCACACTCCCCACCGCTCCGATTTTTCAAAGCGTTTTTGCGGTAATGACACATGGCAGAAACATCCATTAGCATTCACAGATGTGGTATTCACAGTATTCTGGTGGATCAGCTGGTTGGGGTTTTTTTTTTTTCCAAAAATGAGCTTGAATGAAATCAAAGTTAATGTGAAGGTTCTCAGTTCTTCCCCGAGGCAAAACTCCCACTGAGCTTAGCAAGAACTGAATCAGACTCATGAAAGGTTTAACATCACTGGGTTTTTTTTTTTGAAAGCCAGGATCCAATCCTACGACTTATCTGGGTGCGCACACAAATAAAACCCACACTCCGCTTGACCCGGCAGTAAGTTATTCATTCAGAAGGAATACAGCACCATCTCTAAAAAAAGCTTCAAAGAGTGGAGAGGAATAGATATTTCACCTCATTCACCTCTCTAACAGTGGTAACAGTAAATGGGAGTGATATGTGCAAAAGTTTCAGTAAACCACAGCGAAAGCCAGCTTGCTCTGCAGGAAAATTCAAGCCACACAGCCTTTCAGAGACCTCACTTGAGCACAAGCAACGACTGTTAGTTAAACAAACCGGGCAGCAGGTCGAATATTTGGGATTTCCTTCCATCCTCCATAGTTCAGGAGTCTATAAGGTGATGGCTGTTACAGGGAACTTCATCAGATCTGCAAAACCGCAGCATCCTCACCACACGCGGAAATCCTTGTCACGTCACAGTTTTTAAGAGCAGACTGGATCTATAAGGAAGTTTGGAGCAGTGTGTTAATCCTCGGCTAACAGCAAGAGCACACAGGGAAGGGAGCAGGAGAACACTTTTTCCAAGTAATTACCTGTGAAGAAAGTTCGTGTATACAAACTTTTCTTGAAATTTATTTCTGTTATATTCTGTTTATCTCTGTGCTTATGCTGCAGCAAAGTTTCTATTTCATCCGATTTTCAGCTCACCTCAAGGAAAAAAAAAAAATCTTCGTCTCACCTAAGTGGCATTAACACTTTGCACTTCAAAGATTATGTACATTAGAGGAGACATCATTTGCTTATTTGTATGATTGCCCGTTTCTCTAGGATGCAAAGGTCTCACTGAGCTGCTGTCAGCTCTAGAAAAAGACTCCCCAGCAGAGCAGGGAAGTCAGGCAGGTGGGCAGGAGATGCTGCCACAGGTCCCCAGAAGGGCACAACACAGGCTCCCCTTTGGTTTGCAACAGAACTCGTCAAACAAGACGAGACAGATGAGGTAACTGCTATAGACAGAGGAATTACACACATGTTACATCCAGAGTAAGTACATTAAGCAGAGTAGATTGCTGGCCCAACCAGGAGCAAGTGATTCATTGTACTCTATTAGTGCTCTGACATACAGCCTCGAGTCATTATATATGCCTCAAGTTATCTACCTGAACGGTTATTTGTTTGCCTCGGAAGGTTGCAGCGACATTGTTACAATAAAAATTAATTCACTCTCATTTTCCTGGGCCTGCTCTAAGCAGAAGCAGCACAATAACCCCACTCTCCTCCCCTAACTTTTGACAATCTAGCTTAAAAGAAATACTTGATTTAATACATATGCATTCTTCTCTAACGTGTTAACCTGACATCGCGGTGATGTTCACGCTGCTCACTGTAAGGGAATACAGTTTGTCAAAGGATATGCTCTTCTCGAGAGTTTGTTTATACACACACAGACTTTGTGTCGACTGTTGGGGATAGTTCATTAGCAACCCAAGGTGCTCACGATCCCTCCACGCTCAGCGCGCTACACGTATTTTGACAAACAATTAATCAGAACTCAGTATTGCATCTGGCTTATATTTACAGCCAAAGAGTGAACGGGGTTGAAAAAGCATCTGAAAGGATAATACTTCAACCTGATGACTTTGTAGTTGGGTTTTGTTTTCCTGGAAGGAATCTGCTAACATATCATGTTTGAGAGACCCAACAGGCATTGAATTTATGAGCCTTTAGGTAAACAAAACATATGGCACTTGCTACGTTCCATCTATCCAGTAATCAGTCATTTGGCAATAAACGCACAATAAAATTTGGCCAGCTTCTCATGACACGACATCTGAGGAGATCAATTACAGACTTAATTTAGACAAATTTTTCATAGCAATTTTTGTCTTTGTATTCCATTATCTTTCTTGTTCCATGAGGTTTTCATCAACTCCTGTGGAAAAAGAGACCTGGATTCTTCAAATCATAGTACGGATGCAAAATTATCAGCAAGCTTAGGGTATGAAACGGTGGATTAATCCAAGATACTGACCAATAATATCTCTAAGTTGCTTTGTTTGTAATTATATTGCCAACACAGCCTAAAAAAACCACTATATATTGAAGACTTTTTTACTAGTCTTCACTAAAGCTTCTGAGAAGAGGTCCCCAGACCTTGGTTATATATGTGGGAAGGCATTTAAATTTATTTCTGTTGTACAACATATATGTTTACGCTGCAATACTCAAAGTTCATATTTCATCCGATTTTCAGAGGATTTTCTCACAGAAGCTTTGATACAACTTTCAGCCTGGTCAGACACCTTCCTCCAATTTTTAAGCACATTCCAAATCTTCAGGGTGGAAGGGAAAAGCAATGAAAAAGAAGAAAAAAAAAAAAGAACAAAACAGGTGAAGATTGATGCATTTCGGTTCTAGTCCAGGGTGCAGGAAGCACCTAAATCCTTCCCATTTTTAGACCAGACAGCCAGATTGCAAGGTCGTTTGTTCTGTTGTGCCGAGACAATGCACATCCCGTTTTTTCACGCTGAGAGCAAAAACCTTCGGAAGACAAAACTAAGAAAACTTCTCCAGGAATTTTCTGATCAGATCAACAACTTGGGAACACCAAGGAAACGCTCCAAGCCGTTAAATTTGAAAAAGCAGAGGGACTGGGCAAAGGCAGCAACACCGTCTCCACCCAGGGACCCTCAGATGTGGCCCTGAGCAGCCCAGCGGGCAGGAGCGGAGCACCCTGACAAGCAACACTTGGCTCCCAGGGGCCACCTACTGCAGGAACCTCTCCAAAGGCCAAGAGGGAGGGCTTTAAAAACACGAGAGATCTACCAGCACGTTTAAAAACATCAGCCCATTAAGGGTCGAGCGGCAACTGGCTCCATGTTTGGATACGACACAGACCATCAGAGACATCTCAGGAGGTCGGTGTGCCCACCGGGAGGGTTCAGCAAGACCTTTGCCTTTTGTGGGTTTGTCCTCACAAGTCCAAGAATTTATATGCGAAACTTTGGACAAATGTGTTGGATGAGCTCTTCCACTCACACTGCTTTGCATGATTAAGTGCCTTGCTGAATCAAGATAGCTAAATTTATTACTCAGACACTTTAAATAAGGGTGATGACTTGGCTGCCATGTAGAGTCAAGTATTTATTAATAGGCCCAGAAAATATTCAACACTAATATAACTCACTTCTGTTCCACAGGAGATGTTCCTCAGACCTTCTCTCAAATCCCCTACTGGCAGACTTCCAGTCCAAGCATTCTCCAAGAGTTTGCATGAGGCGCAGGCAGCATCTCCCCACCCAGTTTGCACCAGAAGCACAACTGGAAGGTGACAGTTTAACCCTACTGGGCAATGTAAGACCAGTTAATGCCTTTCTGCACGAACCAGCAACCAGCCATTGCTTTGCGTATATATCCCTGCTTCCATTTCCAGCACAAAACCAGATTTCTTCATGTCTGTTTCATTTAATACAAAGATGGGGAACAGTAAGAAATTATTAAAAGACTTGAAAAATCAATTTAGGCCTTTTAACTTTGAGATCAGACTCTGCAGCTCCTGCAACTCGTGTTAACACAAGCTGTTGCTGAGAGGCCTCCATAAAGTGAATTAGAGCAAATAATTTCTTTGTTCAGCTCAAATATGCTTAGAAGATGGTTTTTAAGTCAAGGGAATTGAGCGTTAATTCCTCAATAACAAAAGTTGGGAACACAGGAAAAAAAAAACCAAAACAGTCAACGGCACAAATCAAGATTTGATCCTGTTTTTATTGCAATCAACTTTCTTTAGAACAGTATTTCACTGACAAATTTTTTATAGGGGTTTTTTTTTTTTTTTTACAAATGAAGTATTTAATTCAATTTCTCATATGCAGGTTCACGCTACAATACAGAAAACAATCTATACTTCAATATATGCAGTCTGTGAGCTTCACATAAAAGACAAGAAACAGATGTAAGCCCAGAAGAAGAAATGTGTCTATTGTGAAGTTTAAGGGGTGATTTGGCACAAAAACAATTGAAATCAATATGCAGGAAGGAAAACTGTCAACAAATTGCAATGCTTGGCTGAAGCACAGATATATTAAACACATATATATATATATGTAGGCTATATGTGGTTAACCAGTATAAATGCATTAACACTACGTTAGAATTCGCCCACTTTAGCTGAAGTATTGACTCTGAATACAAAAAGAAGAAAATGTTCACTGAATTTGAACCATAGATCTCTTAATAAAACCTTTATTTATCGAGCTCTTGGGCCAAGGCAGCACTGCAGGCTCACCAGTAAGAGCACTGTGCTGGGACCAGCACAAGAGCCCAGTCCCTGCATAGTAGCCCCCTTCCACGGAACTTGCCAGACACACAAGAAATCCGCCCTTATAATTGTGCCAAAAAAATGGGGAAGTCCAAGCAATTTTCAGCACAGAAAGCTTTGCAATATCCATAATATTGCTAGCAATTTCATAAAGATTCTAACATAACAAGTGATATTTATTCTGGGTTTTAATCAATAACTTCTCCCTGCAATCTGATTAAAAGCTCCTGCCTCCACCCACCCCAGCCAGTAGCACCTGAATTGTGAAAAAGCAAAAAACCTTAAGTTAAAAGCAAATATGGAAAGCCAAACACTGCTTTGAATATCTCCTCATACAGACCAAAGGATATTTTTAATCTTAATTTTTACACTACCATTTTTTTCCTCTTGTTATTGTTTATACTATTGCCTGAACTCCCAAAATTTTCAAAGATGCAAAAATCCAAGAGCCTAATCCTTTACCAAATTCACAGAATGACTCAGAAAACTTCCCAATGAACAGTCCTTCCTCACAGTTTGTCATGGTACCACCTTACTATTTAAATAGCAATGCTTTAGTTACGGAAAGCTGAGCGTGATGAAACACAGATGCGTATTTTTGGAAGGATATATGCCTTACTCCACTAATACATGCTGAATTACATATTATTGAGTTTACCTTACAATACGCTCAGGGAAAGGAAAAAAATAAAACCCCACGCACACACCTTGCCAGTGACATGTAAGGTTTTTTTGGACACCCATTTAAATAGCCCATTTAAACACCTCTTGTTTAATAAACAAGACTGAACACTGTAAACCAAATTTGCTTTCAAATTAATAGTTTTTCTTGCCTTTTTCCTTGGAAACAGGAGTTAGACTTGGCTGCTTCACATGGCTTGGTTTTTTTTGTGTGTAATATCAGTTCATCGGGAGTTCTCGATCACTCCCTGCTGCTCGAGGCAACCTCAAACAAGCTCAAACACTTTCAGCACAATCCTAATTAGCTTTGTTCTTACGAGTGGTGAACTTGTTTCAGTCCCATTATATACATGTTAATTATTATCTTAACAAAGAATAATGAATTTGCAAAAGTAATGGTTGTTTGACATCGATATTTAAAACACCCTTTAATCCTCACTCTGGATTAAACACAATTAAAATAGGAAGGGTAACTCCAAAGCCAAACCCATGTTACATTTCTATTTAGATATTATGATTTATGTTATCTGCACAGCATTGTTTCCCATGTAACCATCCCTATAACAAACTGCCTGGAGTTCTAGGGGAGTCAGGGAAGAGGTTTTTTTCTGTAATGTTATCTCTCATTTCTTTATAATCTAGATATTACGTGTGTGTGTGTTGTGTGTGTATATATATACATAAAGCTCAAAGGCAGTTATATAGTGAAGAATTAGTTCTCACATTTTTCAGTCACTGGTTCCACCTTTACTCCCAGCAGGTGAAGTTTCATCGTTTACAGCAGTAGCTCCCAGAGCATGTTTCTAGGTCACAAAAATCACACTTCTAGTTCTTTAGGAGCTCAGCTACCTTCCTGCCCTGCAGTGCACAGCCAAGTCTGCAGCCAGATAGAATAGGAAAGAGAAAAAAAAAAAATCTGCTAACATCAAAACTCTACATACAGTATCCATGTGACACCAAAATACTATACTCAATTGCAAAATAGGGACAACTGGTGAAAAACCTATGGAAGTAATTTTTCCTCTTAACTAAGTGAAACACAATAGTTTAGTAGCCTCAAAATTAATTTCCTAATTTTGGGGGGGAAGGAAAAAAAAAAAGGCCTAAAGACATTGAAAACTTCAGAAGTTTGGGAGGACTTCATATAAACAGAGCCCCTTCAGTCCCACACATCCCCAAAGGTACCACCACACAAAACTGTAACTTAATGAACTGCACCTTCAAACGCTTCTACCACAAGTCAGCTGCTCCTCTCTATATTTTTTTTTGACTGGTAAATACCAAGATATTGTGACACCTAGCTGAGGAACAGCAATTTTTCTGAGGAACACCTTTAGAAAACCAATACGAGATCGCAGCATTCAGAAAGGCACAGCACCTAGAAATGAATTGTCATAAATTCTTTGGGGGTTTATTGTGTCCCAGGAGAGACTATGAAAGGCAGCAATCCCAAAGTCTCGATATTTGATACTCTGTTCAATAGCTGTGGTGATAGCACAGTAGGAGCGTACACTCTAAGTGAAGAAAAGAGAATTAAATCCAGAACAAAACAATAGCTGAGGAGTTCAGAGCCAGCCCTCATTTACTATTAGCTCCTTTTTCTATAATTAGGCAAGCTCCAGGAAGCCAAGAAAGAACGTGTTATTATATTTGCCAGTACCAATCTGGGAGAATCTGACCTTTTCTTGCACGTTTAAATCAGAACATCTGGATTTATGATGTCTGCATTTTCTTGGAAGTAAATCTTCTTCCTATTTTCATTCACTGCTGTGTTTTTCACATCCAATATTCATGAAAGTAACATAATACAAAAACTAATATTGTGTTCATTTATCTTGCATTTCTCTTTGAAGGGTTGGAAAATCATCACTTACCTCCCGATTGTGTGCAAATGAAAATGCTTGGTTACACGACCGAATCAGCCCAAGAAGCGTGAAGTCAAATGTTACTACACTTGAGTGACTCGCCACAAAGTAAGGTGAATTGGTCACTGGCAATTTCTCATTTAATAAAGTTATTTAGCAGCTAACACATCACATCTTTCCAACTGCCAATAAAGAGCTTGAATATTTAATTAGCAGCAATGTTAACAAAGCTCTTTTGGTACTACTAATCCTGCACCAGATGACCATCTTGCAACAGAAGTGAAAACTTCCATAATTCATAAAACTGCTTTCCATTAGGAAGGTCTGATAACATGAAGTTAACCCTCCTCTTCCTCCAGCTCTCAATCACAAAAGCTAAGGAGGAATCCTAAAGTGTGCTTCAAAACCAAATGAGTTATAGGGAAGTATATTAAAAATAATGTAGATTTTGAAAGATAAAAACCAACCTTGTCCCAGTTCAATAAGCAAGAACAAGGCAAAAAGAAGCGAGGAATTAATTTTGACGGAGTTAATTAGAAGCTCCCTCCAAACTCACTTAAACGTTTCTGATGTGAAGAGGGGGGTGAGGGAGATGGGACAGTTTCTGCAAACATTCAGTTGTCCTTCTCTGCTTTATCTCAGCTGAGAAAACACCATCAGGACACCTCTTCATGTTCAGATGCCACAAATTCTCAGAGAATGGAAGTTGCAAAGAGTTTTCCTTCAACTTCTAGAAAGGTTTGGGGGCTGAGGCGCCTGAGAAGAGAAAGGAGTTGATGTGGGTTTTTTCCTCCAATATTACCCAAGCAGCAAGTAACATAAACCAGAAGGCAACTTGTGTGCAAAGCCTCTTCCTAGTTAGTTAACACAGGCTACAAGTGCCCAGCAGAAGCCCTGCGTATGAACTACCTTGATGGCACGGAGCCTCCAGCATATCCTGCGGTCATACCACAAACAAAAATAAAAGTTTACCTTCCAGCTCAATTACCAGAATCCCAGGCTTGGGTCAGACTCGAAACTCTGCTGAAGGCAAAAGCAATACGCACTGTAAATGTGTATTTGTACATGAGAACTTCACCCACAGACTCAAAAAGGGTAAATCTCTCCTGCTAACAGCTGTAGAGTTTCAGAGCACTGTTAAAAGCTTTTTAGAAGGTCTGACGCTGCTTGCCTACGGCAAAAGGAGATAGGCTGAAACTGTAAAAAAAAAAAAAAAGAAAAAAATACATCGAATAACCCGTTTCACCTAAAGAATTATTGTATGAAAGAAAACTGTAGAGACACCTTCCAGTAGCTCGTAGATGTGTAAAACACAACACAAAAATAACATGCCAGTGGAGGCTTTGAAAAGTGAAGAAGACATAATTAAAGCTCACTCTCAACAGAAAGAAAAATATTTTAAAAAAACCTACTCCACAACTAGTTGAGCTTTCCAAAATCAAGACAAGGTCAAAACAAGCAAGAACTAAGTGCTATGCTTTTGATTTTTTTATAAGACTTACTCCCCACTGAGTCACCTTTGCAGGTAAACATCTTCTGCATTTTCTATTCCAATTACTGCATTAATCTTTTCTTGATTATTTATTCATTTTTCACAAAAGTTTCCTTGTTGTGTTTTGTAATCTGGAATTGCACAAGCATGGGGGAGAATGTAACTCTACATTCACCGACACTGAGAATGAAGACGCAGACACCTCTTCAGACAATCTTCTGAAGATTAACAGTCGTACATATAATAGGAAAAATAATTGTTTAACCTCCATTATTCTCAGACTACCAGGAGCACACAGACAAGCAAGAGTTGTTCAAAGAAGCATTAACTTACGCTGGCTGTCAGATTTGGAGAACGTTTGAGAACATAGTCTTTGCTTCCATGGTTTAGAGCCGGTAGAAGACAACGATGAACATAAACTCGGCACCATGTATCCAACTCCTCTCACTAACGAGAGCTTTCCCAGCTGACAAGACCACAGAGATGCTACTCTACATTCCGAGCATCTAAAATACCTTTCCACCTCTTATTCAGTCCAAACCAGACACATTCTTGACCCCTACAGGAAACATGGATCTTAGTTTCTATTTCTACAGCTTGCAAAAAGGCACTAGTCTTCCAATTTATTTTAATTCTTGTTTGAAACAATCAGAAGTAAATCACTTCCTCCAAGGCTTTCAGCATTTTAAGGCTCTTAACCAAACGAGCGGGAGGAAAACCATTATAACCCTCTCAGCAACTTGAACCAGGCAATCCTCACAACTGCAGCTGAGCAAACTAATAACAATTCAGGATAAATCCCTCCTCCTCCTAGCTGCATATTATCTGAAAACAGATGGAAAAGACAGCCAAGCAACTAAGAACTGAGTAATTTTTTCGCCATGTCCTTACAACACTAACAAACACCAGGTGAGAAACCAAAACAAAGTTGGAGGCTGCTTTGACTGAGTTTCTTGACAAAGCAGCACGGGTCCGTTCTGAACAGCTGCCCGCTCACGCTGGCAGCCCACCAGAGGGAATATTTGCAGTCTCTTTCTCTATAAAGACTTTTTTATGAATGCACATTTATTATGTTAGCAGAAAGCATTTGTGCACGGCTTCAAAAAAGTACCGGAGATTTTTGCCGCATTTTCCCAGATGGGTGATTAAAAGTAAACCTCTAGTGTTTAGAAACATCACCGCATGTCAAACAATTCTTCTGGGGAAAAGAAATAATTAAATAAATCTGGTCGAGGTGATTTGTCATCTGTAAAGTACAATGATAAGATGCCACAATCACACAGGTTTTCATAACAGAACTTTCAAAGCACTCTTCGGAGTGTACTTTGATCAAAATATTTACAAGGCACTAGCTTTACGAAAAGTTCATGAATATCAATCTTTATTAGGGCTATTTACCAACACTGAAGTACTGGGGTATATTCCTATGGATCTGCACTTCTATTCCAGATATTAAATATCTCTCAAGAAAAAGAAAGTTCTTGTTAAACCCAAAAGACAAAAGGCAATCTATGGGGCTTCTAAAGCTATTTCTAAGGAAAGCCTGAAATGATGAGCAGACACAGCAAAAAAGGTTGTTCAGAAAACAGGCATAACTCCCATGTACTTTCAGTGAATAAAACCACAAGGAAAAGAAGAATATTTAATGCTTGGGAAACTAAGAACAGACAGAGCATGATTTAACATAACTATAGCAAATTGTCGCAGCAAATATTGATCAGACTTCTGCTTCTCAGTCTTTGCTTTCAAATACTGCAGAAGAACTAAGATATCAAGACCCCAACAACAACAACAAAAAAAAAAGGACAAAGAAAACCTTTAAAAAAGCCACAGTCATTTAAATTAAACTATGATTCAGCTAGAAGATATGAAAATATGCACAGAGGAGTACATCAGCTAGCTGAGAGAAAACAACCAGGAATACAAACAATGAGTCAGAATGAGAAACTTGATTACAAAACCCTTGCTGTTCATCAGAGGTTGTACCACCACGGGTTGATTTAAAATCTGACCAAAGAGAAAGCTTTACAAGGAGATTTGCACTGAAGATTATTATTTTCTGACTCTACTGGCCATTACAGGACTGTTCATGTCAAACATCAATATTCTGCAATCCATCTTGCCGAGGAAATAAGGCAAGCAGAAGTTTCCTTCTACATAGAAACGCTGTACTCGGAAGACAGAAGCCAAAAATAACACAGGCATGCATCACTTCTCTTAATTCAGAGAGTATTTCAGACCCTATTTTCCTCTCTCACTGACCAGATGGATTTTTAAGCAAAGTCGCACGCATGTAAAACGAGGGCAGGAAGGTTTTATTTTAAAAATTGCACATCTGCTCCATGCTTCAAATTGTATTTTATGAATTTTGGTAGCAGAACAGCAAGATAAATACCCATAACTCAGTTCTCTCCTTGCTCTTTCTGCTTGCCTACCACAAATCTCTCTACTCCTTCATACCCTCATTGCAGGCTTAGGTTGACAGCCTTCGCTCCTCAGCTCATGCTGATTTAATAGAGCTGCAGCACCTCTCCCAACATCTTTTCTCACTTAACAACCCCAAATAACTAGCAGAAGTAGATAGGAAAGTTTAATTCTAATTGCATCACCTTTGGAATCCATTTGGGATATACACTGTAGTAAATACTATACATAAAAAATAAGAGAAAAAAAAGAGCGTAATAGCTCTGAGTGCTACTGAGATGAAGCCAGTGAAGGAGTATTTTTATCTACAAGTATTACATATTAACAAAGGGAAATATTTTTAGTGCCTGTATTCCCCAGCCTGTACTGAGAAGATCTCCAATAAAGAAATACAAAAAACATTTCTCACAGTTCAAATTTGCTTAGTTAGATTAAGCTATACCTTAACAGATTACAGACTTCCCATATCTTGCTTTATTTCCATTCCAAATCTCAGTACCTAATATACTACCAAGGGGGATTATTAGTGTGGGTTTGTTGGGGTTTTTTTTTAAAAAAAAAAACAAAACACCAAACCCTCAGAATCCACACAAGCATCTCCCAAAGCTACCTCATTGCGAAGGTCACCATCAGCTCACATACCTGCCACATTTCCCTAGGCTATTAGAATATATTTCAGAGATGGAAAAATAAAGCCATGTTATTGAGGAGACAGAAGCAATTTCACAGCAACAATAAGGTCCTTTGGTTATTTTACCTGAACAGTAGAATAACTCAGCAAGCAACACAAAGGAAAAAGAGTGCAAGTGACGTGGAAAACGGCATAAATCAAGCACAACAATATTTTAAGCTACCTGGTAATCAAGTCACATAACGCCAAGGTCAGCATCAGATCACCCGATGACAATTAAGAGGCATTTAGGCAAACACAGGGAAATAACTAAAATTGTCCACTAGTTGTCAGAAGCAGCTATGGGGTAAGTAGATGCCTGTTATTAGATTTACTATTAGAGCCCAAACATCTCACTCCCTACATCTAACAGGGCAAACACCTGCTGTCCAAAGAGCTGAAAAAAAGTAACACTTGTACTAAGTTTCCTTTACAAAAATTCAGCCTCATTAACTACAACCTGTGGGTCTTTTTCAGGAACAGTAAGCAATTTAACCTTTCAGCTGCGATTCTAGAGCTTTTGGAATCCAGCTGTGAAGAAGTTTCTCATCATCATGCATCCTGATTTATGTAACTAGATATTTTTGTGCTTCTTTACAGGCACAGAGTCCTATTTGGTCATAAAGTTGTCAAAGACAGGATGAAAATAATACATGCCACTGTCCACCAACAACAAAAAAAAATCATAGGAAAAAAAGAACAGCTTACAAATGCATGCAGAAAGAAAAAAAATGCAGTTCTTCAGTGAATAAAGACAAGTATGATGGAACAAATTAAACTGTAGAATTTCAGTCTCAAATTCTTTCCAGGGTTTGAATTTCTGCTGGATGCAGATCTAACCCACTCAGCAGACAAAGCTGAGGCATCATGATTCATTTTTGTCTACCTGGTACTTTTCCAGAAAGCAGTGAACTTTTCTTTTGTAAACCAAGTTCACAAGGGCAAGACCCAGCTCTGAGAAATCTGTCCATGGCTTTCCCGTACTCATATGCCATTTTTTCCCACAACAATGCTGTTTTAACTTCATGACCTTTTTCTCCCAAGTCAGTATAGGCTGCCATAAAGAAACTTGCCCTTTTAATAAAGGCATTTTGAAGGAGCAGAAAGGAGATACTAAATGCAGAATGTTGAAAAAGATCATTTTAGAACTTAAGATTTAGAGGTTAACAGGATTATTTTTTCCCAACCTAAACTGACTCAAAGCCTTCCAAATAACTGCCATTGTATCACACAGAGAATCATCCATCGTCACTTGGAAGTGTCCCTGCTGCTTTCCGTCACACTTCTCAAACATTAAACATTTTCACCCATAAAACCAAGAAAACAAATGACAGTTTACATGGAGAAAACAGAAACATATTCCCTTCTTCACTACTACACGAGACACTGAACACCTTCAAACAAATTTCAGAAAGCTTTATCATGCTTCCAACACTTTAAACTGCTGTACTTAAATATTTTCAGGGAACACAGGAAGGAATTTTAAATATAGCACTAAAGATCTTATTTGCTTAATTGCAAGATTCAGCTGCAGGTTGTGGTCAGAGCTACCGGCGTGAGCCTCCTGGGCTGCTGAAGAAACTCAGGGCTGCCGTCACCAAAATGCAGCTACATGGAGGTGAAACTTCTCTGCAGAGTCGGATAAAACATACAGACTCTAGAGGGAGTTCTAACTTTGCCATATTTTTCCCCTTGCACAGTTTTTATCAATTGTTCAGAACAAGACTGACAACAAGAATTAAAAAAAGCAAACCTATGCACGATGTTTCTTCTGGGAGTTTGCTTCTTCCCCTTCCCCTCTCTCGCTGGGCAGAGAGGGAACTGCCTGGCACAGCCAGAGATCTGCTTTCTGCTGATGCTGGCATGTATTTCAGTTTTCTTTCCTACCCAGTCATCACATACAGAAACTCTTAATTTAGTTTGCTCTTGGGTGACGTGGGTGTACCTGCAGTCTGAATGCTTCATCGGTTCACACGGCACCTACAAGAATTGTGATACCTAATGAGGACGAGATGTACTCAGTCAGTCTTTACATACTGACCACAAGGAATTTGGAAAGGTGTTTTCACCAACATAAATTAGCTCATTCCTAACGCAGTAACACTGCCTGCGCATTCCCCTTCCCAATTCACAGAGTTTGTGTTTATTACGCTGGGACGCACCTCAGTATGCCCCGGCATAACAGCTGGGATCACAAAAACAACCAGCACATCTGCCACACTCTCATGAATCCCACAATGAGTTTTTAGCTTTGCCAGGCCTCTTGAATCAAGGGGATTTGCTTGGCATGACACATTTGCCAAAAATGCCCCCAAAGTTGCCAGAAAAGATGCTCTAGGGCAGCCAAGAATGCAGCTGTGGTACCCACATCGTCTGTCTTCACACAGCACTTCAAAATAAATGGACTTTCTTTACAGCTCTGATTGAACTTTTAATAGTTCCCAAATAAAACAGACTGACCACAGGATACCAAGAAGGCAACAAAAATAGAAGAGGACAACCTAAGTTTGCTCTATTTCTTTATATTGAAGGTAAGCAACCCAATATCGCAGTGTATTTCTGCTTTGAGGCACAGCATCGGGTCAGCTCATCCTAGCAGAAGAAATTCATAACAACTGGAATAAAGGCTGGTAATCCTTTATTACTGTGTCTTCCTGTTAATCCAACATCTAATTTCACTTTTGTTATTACGTAGTGTTTCAAAAACAGATTAAAACTTTCCCCTTCCCCCTTGGTAAAGATGACAGTTTACAGTGAGGAAGAAAACAAAACCCACGAACACACACGTTCCTCCAGAAAGTCTTCTACCTCCCCAAACATTCACTGACAAAAAAAGAAATACCAAACTTGCTTATCAAATCTTTCTCAGAGGATAAACACAGCACATTGTGTAGACATAACAACAAACTATCTGTAGAAAATTCAGATAATTTCCAACATCCATGTGTTGATTTCTAACTTCCATACACCATCAGAGAAGAAAGAGGTACACTTAAGAAAACTGTCTTCTTCTCAGCCTTCAACTCTCACTTCCATGGTGTTTTACGTTGTTACAGTGGTATCAGTGTCTACAAAAAAAATATATACATACATAAAAATAAATATATTGAGAGAAAAATATACAAGCTATCAACCACAGTTGCCACCTGGCCCAGTTGGTGGTTTCATTTTAATTCAAGGAGTGAAAATAGTCAAACCCTAGATACTGGAGCAGTGGGGCAGAGCGAAAGAAAAAACAAACCACAACACAGAAAGGGTGAACTGCATTTAAAGGGATTTCTGAAGGGGCAAAAGAAGTGAGCTAAGCCAGATACTCTTTATTTTTTAAAGTGCTCTTTCATCCTATTTCCCAAACTTGACTCTGGTGCAAGTCAGTATTGCAGGATACAACTACACTGAACTTGAGAGATCTTGCCAG
>NW_009732636.1:0-3126 GCF_000703405.1 Apaloderma vittatum | reverse complement strand
CGACAAACACACAAGTCGTCTTTCCTATTTTTCCTGCTCCACTTTGTGCAACAGTGCATAATCAGAAAAGACCCAATAACAGATTAATGGTTGGCTTTTGGTGGGGTTTTTTTGTGAAGTGTTTTTTGTTTTCTTATTACTTTGGGGTTCTTTTTTGTTTGGGTTTTTGACTCCTTACATCTTCAGCATACCTGGTGTCCCCTTTGCTCCCCCTTGAAGAGGATCACAATCACAACTCAAGCTTAAACCTCCACTGCACTGTGCCAGCGCGTAGTAATCGAGCTCTCAAGCTGTCCACAACCACGCTGTAACATTTTGATCTCTCCCAGCACTGAGGAAAAAGTGAGCTTTAATTTCCAGTTGATTTTTACAATCATTCTGAAGTAAATTATATTTGCACTTGAATTATTTTACAATTATAAGCCAGTGCATTTCGATGACCACTGATCTAATTTCTATAGTGTGATGGCTGTTTAGTATGTCCTAAGCATAACCTTGAGACAATGGGAGCTCAAAGCATTTCATAATTATATTCCTCAGTAGGAAGCAAATTCCACAGTTGACATATGGAAAGATCAAACCATTCTTCCATTCAAAATAAACAAAAACATTCCCTGTTCTTTCAACTGTTAACTACTGTACATTTTGACTGTGTTTCGCTGTAAAGCACTCCATGGCTTTCTGAAGAACATTTTCTAATTTCTTCCCTGTTTTTAGAAGCGTACAGGAGAAGCAGAGAACCACAGGTGAAGTATAGACAGTAATAAAAATCTCAGCGTCCTAACACCACCTATGACTGATAATCACATCACAATTACTACCCAGCCATGTTAAAATGGGGTAAATAACTCAGCCCGTCAGTAGATCAGACCACAAGGAGATGCTTTATCATCATCTCTCAGCAAGAGCCTTCCTGAAAACTCCGTCAGTTCAGTAGCTCCGGTGACCCTTCCAAGAAGCACTGAGTATTTACCAGAAAAACCAACCAGCTCTTCGTCATGCAGATCTGCTGAGGTACTGACAAAGGTTTCATGAATAAATGGATGGTTGTGGCTCAGGCACCATAAAGGACAAAGCTCAGCAGCTCCCTTCAGTTGGGAAGCAGTAGAGAGAAACACTGGCTTGCATATGGCACAGACAACTATAAATCAGTAAAGATTGCCTCTGAGCTGCTCTTCCAAGCCTGCACTCAAGGAGCAGTTCATAGGCTGCCTCTTGCAGAAAAGCAGGCAAAAAAAAATTCTAAGCCCAAGAAAGAATCTGTAGAAGCCAAGCAGATTTATAGACCAAGCAGTTTTCAGTTTGCTTACTCATTAGTCTGCCTCAAAATAGGAGAAGAAAAAAAAAAGGGGGGGGAACAAAAACCTACTACAAATCTTAACAGCAGTCGTTAAGATGGAAGCTAACCTCCAAACCTTCTTAGCCTCTAAAACACAACCTTTAATTTTAAGGTGTCCTTCCATTCTACTTCCCACGCTTTAACGTTGTTCAAATCAGCATTGCAAAAGCCATCTACGAAGAGCTTAAGAGGATTTGGCTGACATCAGAAATACTCTGCACATCCGTATTAGATTGCTAAACCCACTCCAAGCACACCAGATTTCTTCCCTGCTTTTTTGCTCCACATTGTGGTAAAGTTGAAGTAATGGGTTAGGTGCATTTAGCACCTAACTGCCAGTCAATGAGCTGTTACGCTCGGTATTTACCCATTTTCAACAGCGGAGATCCCAACAGCTTTAGAAAAATGGAAATCCCCGGGGAAGGCAGTTGATAAAAAACAAAGTCTAAGCAGATCATCTGCCGAGTCTAAGCCAGCAGGCTGGGGATGGTGGGGAAAGCCTGGGAGCTCTGGAAACTTGCTTTTTAAAGAGATTCAAATAAAAGACAGTGAAATAAGAAAGAAGCAAACCACCCAAGGTAAAAGCTGTCTGCTGCATCACCAGACAGACGAGTTTGACGGTTCAGATTTCTCAAAAAAAAAAACCAGGAAAAGGAAGGAAAACCCAGACACTGCACCCGAGGGAGCCGCATTCTCAGGGTGCCTGCAGGGCTACACACGCCGTATTTTCACGCACAGAACAGACCCAAAAAAACCCAACAAAGCCCAAAACAAACTACCAAACAACTAAAAACCACGCCAAGATGGTCACGTATCAGTTTTAGCGAGCTCCTGAAGAAAGGACAAGCCCAAACCCGGAGTCTGACGAGAAGAGCATCTGCATCTCCACGTACACACACATCATGTAGCCTAAACCATTTATTAAGGAGAACGCTAAGGATAACTTTATCCTTTCATTGAGCACCTCTCCTGGGCAGGTAAATACCCACACGCAGCTGTTCCTCCCGGTGGATGTAGGAAGCAGGAGCTAACTGAAGCGAGCACGTCCTTTAGGAGTAACTCTCGTGAATTAACGACCTTCCCTTGTTTTCATACAGTAACCGGGACTTTTTCAGGCTTCCCTGGGTATTTCTGAGTTTTTAAAAGAGGCGTTTATGGGGATTACCCGGTTCGGCAACACCCACCCCCTCCTCAGGGTTGGTTTTTTTGTTTTGCACTGGCTTCCCTCAACACCAACGTGGGGAGGGAGGTCAGAAGTGCCACAAAATGCCTCCCAACACCTTCCCACTCGAGGGACGTCTCTTCCCTCCATGTGCCCTTTGCAGGGAAACGCGCTGTTCTTTTTTATTTCCCCAATATTCAGACGAGGCACTTGGGAACGCAGGGGCTGAAATGGAAACAAGCGCTGCGCCCACAGAAGCGCAACTTCCTGCTTCTCTCACATTCAGGATTTGCTTTTTTATTAGTATTTATTTCATTTTGGTGCGCTAATCCTGCCAGGGCTTAAAAGAAACAAACAAACACACGAAAAAACTAACACCAGCCGACTCGTCAACAAAACACGGAGAAACTTTTCCCCCTGGGGGCCTACCTGGGCTCCAGGGCTGGCGCCGCCCCCGGCGGCCCCCCCCACCCCCACCCCCCCCCTGCCTCACCCCTCAAGCCAGAGCTCCCTCCCTGCAGCTGCTAACGAGCTCATTTAAGGGCTGGGGTGGGTCCACCTCCCGGCTCCTCAGAGTCCTGAAAGGGGCCCGGCCCTTTTTTTATATATATATTGGTCCTTTTTT
>NW_009732635.1:64430-118206 GCF_000703405.1 Apaloderma vittatum | reverse complement strand
CCTGGCTGCCGGCCAGGGTCAAACCCCAACACAGGTCCATCCCCAACCTATACTGAGCTTATAGACACAGAGATATGGGATCAAGTCTCCCGCATCCACTCAGGCTCCTCTTGTTCAGCTGCCTCCTCTGTGAATGAGGAGTTATAGCTGCACGGCAGCACCAGCCTCAGCTTTGGTGGGAAAAAACAGTGAAGGACAGTTAAATGTTGAGTCTCCTTGCCCAGCTGGATGCAAAGGAAACAAAGAGTACAAATGTTATCTCCCTGCTCCTCCAAAAATTTTACCATGGAAATACTAATGGGAATTTGAAGATAAGAGAAAGTGCAATCATTCATAGCAAAGGGTGGTTGGAGGCTAAAATAAAATATGCTTTACTAGTCATGCAATTTTTCAAAAATTACTAAAACATTTGGAAGGATCTAGAGCCCTGCATATCAACAACTCCACAGTTTACTGATATACACTACAACATTCCCCACCAGGTAATGCACACTGGAAGATTCACCAGTCAGGCAAAGTCTCAGAGAAGAAAAACTATGTTGCTGACCCCCCCTCTAACCATTGGTACCTAAGGCACAGCAACGAGCACTCACAGCTCAGGACGACAGTTTTGCTGTGGTTTTCCTTGCAAGGAAGAGATCCCAAGCCCAAGTTCCAACACTCATCAAAATAAATTAAGGAGAAAACCATTCAGAATAAAATTACCAAATGCCCGCCTAACTGGGAAAGTTGTACATCAAATACATTTGTTAGGGTGCTGACAGAATTTCAGGGTCAAGGTGTATCTTTCTGCAATTTAGGTAGCATTAGCTTCAGCAACCATAAAAGTGGAGAGACGGGCATGCACTTTCAGAAAGCCAACCATTTTGGAGGACAGCATTGTTTATTAAAAACCACACCCCATTGCAAATTCTTCTTGTTACCGTTTTTCAGGTGTGCTCGTAGGTAGAAAAGGCAGTAACAGACAATGGGCAAGGCATTTTGGGCAATTACCAATGTAGAGGCCTTGCACCCCTACTATCTTTTCAGTGTCGTAAGACAATTGATATCTAATGGACTTACATATGACCTTCATGGGTAGCACTCCAAGAACGCCTTTCAGTCTTATTAACCTAAAAAACCACTTGTAAACACAAGCATGCTAAAAGAATTAAAATTACAATATTGCAGTAAAGTGCTTTCAAAAATAGCCAGATTTACTATTCTGCTCTGAGGACATGTGCAGAGAAAGGAGCTAACTATACACCCGCCCATCTGAATGCTGACTACAGAGTTTATTCATCCCAGTTGCAAAAATCATAAATAGAACAGGAAGGTGAATCAGAGGGTACAGTTTTATGGCTATAATTTTGCTTCCCTCTTCAGATCAGATGGCTGAGCTGAAAGAATTAAAGCCCGTCAGACATCACACCTCAAAGTGCACATGCTCAAAATGTTCAGCATGGATGATAATAACAAATGGTGAGCCAAATATTTAAAGCAAGATTTGGTACGCTACTGTTTTCTTATACATCTATAACCATGCTAAGGAGCAAGTTTGAAGAACAAATCTTCATTTAAAGAATTCCCTTTTTAAATGCTTAAATGTGTAGCTTCAAAATGTTATCTCCCTAGAGTTGCTTTTAACTGCGCGAGGCATTTAACTTAACAGCTCCAGGTTTGCTTTCACCTGAATTTCCAAAAATTAAGGGCGTGAGAAAGAATCATTTGTTTTGCTGTGTCTGTGATTCACTCAGGAAATGGCACACAGCAAAATCAGATTCACTGGCAGGCTGTGATTGCCAGTTACTTGACAGGTGGGTTTATTACCAGACACGGCAATTTACAGACACAATCTGACATTCGGAAATGCCTGTTCTCATACTGCCGTAAATTTCTCACTGCAACTTACATTACATTTAGGAAACAATTCAGAAAGGTCTAAAATCAACCTGACTCCAGCTGCTTCAATGTCCCTTAAATCAAGTCTATTTTACCTTAAACACAGAGTCAATGAATCTGAAAAGTTGGTATTTCAAGAAGGAGCTGTTTCTCTTGAGCCTCGCAGAAATGCAGGAGGGAAGCAGGTTGCAGGCCCTTCTTCCACCTCTCAGTTCCTTCAACTCTCTGCATGGAAATAAAATGTAAATCTTGGTCACTCTGGAATTACCAGGTGTGAAAGCTCAGCATCAGTGCTAACAGGCCCAATAACTGCAGCGGAGCAGAATTTCACACCAAGCAATGTGAGCAGAGTACAAATATAATGAAGGGGCAGTGAAGTCCTCCCTCCACCAACACTCAGACCTTGGGATCAGCAACAAGCAGCTGCCACTCTCCCAGCTCTCATGAAAGCGCAAAGGAGCCTCCTTACTTGGCATAACCCTGCATCACAAGAAGGCTAGTCCCCAGTCTGGAAGCACAGCTGCACTGACGTAGAGATTCATGGCCCAGTTTAAGGACTTCCAAAATCCGTTAGGTGGCATTAACCACCAGTGCCAGCATGTAAGGCTGCAATCTTAGTCTTCATGAAGTCAATGACAAACTTTCAGAATTGAGTGGGGAAATAGGAAGTCTTTCTGGTGCAGACTGCCAAGCCACTAGTAGCCCACAGAAAGGGGGCAAATAGCCAGATGTGTCCTGGTGGAAGAATTTAAGTATACCTCTTACCCAGGATTAAAGAAAGGCTGGGGATTCATGATCGCGTATTTACCTTCTAGTGCATCATTCAGTCACTTTATTATGCGACATATTATTTGCATTACATTCATGCTTTACTATCATACTAATAACATCCTACTGCATCCAGCTTCACTGTTTGGCAATTGACTACAAAGTACTCCCAGGAACTGGTGTGAGAAATAGCCAGCTAAGACTTCTTCACTTCAGAGTTTTGGATCACTACATTACATTGCCTTGTCCCCTTCCTGAGCAAGAAGACTGGAGGACTTGGTACTGTCCTCCACCTGCGCTCCAAAACCGCATCCTCAGCCCGGGCAGTGGTAAGACTCAGCTCTTCACTTGCACAGCTCCCAACTAAATAAGGGCCTGATGCTTGGGAGGGTTTCTGGAGCACGAAGTGCCACAGTTACTGCCTAGTGGGTGTATTCCATTAGGAGCTTTACAAGAGTCAGCATCACTTACTTCATTTGGCGTAAGGAAATAAAGCACTGAACATAAAAGGACGATCTACTGCACTCAGCCCCTGCCCTGGCTCACTGCAAGGCACCTCCTGGCTGTCTCTGGGCAAGGAGGAGGCAGAGGACCTCCCTAGGCTTGAGGAGAGGCTGAAGGATTCCTCTGAGCCTCAGACAATCTTAGACCTGCAGTTCTGACTCTACTGCAGGCTCCCATCGAGGTGATTGTTATGTATCTCCACTTCCCCTCTATAAAACCATGAGAGCATTTCCCTCCTCCCATACACTTTCTGCCTCACCTACTTTACAACTCAGGTTCCTCAGAAAAAGGGCACTCCTGTCTGCAGCACTCGAAGCATCCCTGAATCCAAACTGGGACTGGTCCCCTAGGTGATACTTTAAAACAAATAGCAATAGAAACCACTCGTAAACAATTGACTGGAAACCACTCCCAGGTACCAGGAATGTGCTACAGTCATCCCCCAGAGCATCCCCGACTTCCCCAACAAATTCAGAGAAGATGAAGTACTCAGAGCAGAAAGCAACAATTACTATTTCAAGGTAGAAGTTAAGATGCCAAAATTTGCCTTCCTGTCAAATGAAGAGGAGACGCATTTGCACATTTTACTAGAAGAACATGCATGAAGATCTGCAATGCAAAAATCCCATGTGCAAAGTCCCAGGACTGCAAATTACAAAGCACTTTTTTATTTTCTTTTTCCCCCCCATCTAAAAATAAAAGGGATTTGAACACAAGTTCTTGCAACTGAGGTCAGTGTGTAAAACACTGCTTTCTGCTGCAGACCCAAGAGTCCCCTGCAAGAAGATCCTAGAAATAAATATGCCTCTGCAAAACCCTCCAGCTTTGATAAAATAACATTTTGACTGAATTGTTATTTTACCCGCAGTGTTCTCACTAACTCCAGCTACAATTAAGTTAAAAAACATTACAACTCCAATCTTTTCTCCTGTTCTGTAACCATCATAAAGATTATTTTTTAAAAGAAGACAGCCTTCTTTGTTCTTTTGTAAAACACTATTAAATCTGCACTCTCATTTTATAGTACAGTTAGAAGCAATTTTATTAAAGTATTTATGATTATGAAGGGCGTAATATGAAAATGATCCATCTCTCCTTTTTCTACTGATTCATAATACGAAACCAGGAGTTCAAGCAATGAAATTACCAGCACGCCAGTGTCGAACAGATGAAAGATGCCACTTTACACAGTACGTGGGCACCTCATGGAGTTTCCTATTGCAAGATGTCTAAGTGTCAGATGGGGGCTGAATGGAAATGCAGTTGTGCAGCGCCGTTATGAACGGTACGAAAGTTGCATAAGCATGGAGATGCCATTCCTGCAGCCAGACACTCGTGATGGCTTTCCTGACTGCAAATGTAGAAGATGGACCTGCACCTCCCTTCCATTCCTAAGGCAGAAGGTCCATCATGCTGTAATTAGAAAACTGCCTGAGCCTAAAGTGACATGTCATGTGTGCACGATTTTCCTGTTTATCATTTCCAAAATACAAAATTGGACTCAACTGGCCAATTCCAGAGTTCTTATCTTCAAATGTTAATTACACTAGATATTACTGATAGCACTACTGCTATGCCATACAGCAAACGGCACAGCACTAGGTAATGAGTAATGAATGTGCAATCAAATCTGGAATAGAGGGCATTTTGCAAGCCTTTAAACCTCGATATATTCCATGAACACAGAAGCAAATTCACGATCAGAAATGCAAGATGTAATCTAAGGCATCATTCCCTCAATTTACATGAAAGTAAATGCTCTCATTCCCTAGATAACTTCTGGGGCCTCAGACAAGGAAGGTGAGGGCCAGGCTGGTGTCTGAACAACAGACACTGAAGAAGTGGTTGCACACCTGCTGTATTACAGGACAGGTCACAGGCGGAAGCCGGACACAGGCAGAAAGTGGCAAGATGCTTCAATGGTTAACACACCCGACTCAGGCAGTATGGAATCAGTGTTTCCAACCATTTTTCAAATTCTTTATTTTAGGGATAGCAAAGTACTCCAAGAAATGAGAAATTATCTAGTTGATTTCCTCTTGTACATTTGATTCCAAAGGATGTAATTTACTTCCTTTGGAAGATGGCTATAAGGAGTGTTAAAGAGGCTCAAAACTTCAGGACAGAAGCCATAGCACCATCTGGTATGTGAGATGAGGGACGACAGCCCTTCTGGATGGCAGCTGCAATGAGATGAACAATCATTATGGTTGCTATACAGCTCTTTACGTTTCCTTCTCTACTGCTGATTGCTAAGAACCCCCCTGAAGACAAGGTCACAAGCCCTGATGAAAGTTTTCATCATGCCGTCTAAAACAGGGCATGCATTTCATCATGGGGTGGGGAGCTTTATGGTTTACGTTGACAAGGTTCACAAGGACAAAAGCATACAAGAAGGCAGAAGTAGAACTCTAAGAGTGAGAATCTCTCCAGTTGGCTCCAGTTTCATTAGTATCTGGTAGAAATCAGGTAAGCAAATGCAACCAGATCAGGAGAAAAATCTTTATCACAGCCTCACAAAGCTTTCTTCATTCTTTTAAACTAATAATGTGTGCCCAGCTTTTATACCACATTATTTTAGGTTTTTTTTAGTAATCTGCACTCTGGAGAAAGAACATAATGAACTCCTGCAGCATCCGAGCCAATGGACATTCTTTCATATGGAAAAAAACAAACCAAAATGAAGCAAATCACAAGTCTAGTATCATGATGTTCTCATAACACTTTGCTTTCGATGTTTGCCATTCTGCTTTCGTTGCATCATTTATTGTTAACATGTATGTATGCACACTAAAGATTACTAAGTCATTCGGCAAAGATAACACACAGTAGGATTTGGAAGAGCGAAATCAAATAATCCCATCAGCTTTGCATTTAGCACCCAGCTAGAAAAAGGGACAAGATCTACATCATCCTTTCTTGTTTACCTAGTGTAATTGCTTTTGAGCTGTCTTGCAAGTGGATTTGCTGAGAAACATTGCTTTCACTCCAGTAAGGTCGGCTTTCATCCCAACACGCAAAGTTCTGTGACTGGAGACAATGAGGGAGATACCATAAGGTAGCCTTAAAGGCCAATGCCTCTGCCATTTCGTTCCCCACACAAAACAAAACGCATGTTTCTGATCTTTATAAGTCACATGACCAACATTTTGTGGAAAAATGCAAAACTGTGGATTATAGGCTCACAAAACTCATAATTACAGTAAACATTAAAATTGATTGAAGCATTATCACAGAAAGTAATTGTCAAAACGTAAATTGCCAAAACGTAAAACCTAAGAAGCAGCAGAAAGCAAATTACTGTGAATAAATCATTTTAAATCTACTTTCCTATACACCAACAAAAAAATATTACCACTGAACATTATGGAAAAAGAGAGAATTAGCTTTGCTGGTATTTGCAAACAACCACCTTCTTATACTTGCCCTAGTGCTGCTGCCGGATCAGAGTGAACATAGAGCATGTGAGATTTGTTTAGGTGTTTGATGGAGGCAGCTGGGTGAACAAGCACACCAGCATTTCCTCAGTGTACTGGGTTTGCATGGTAAGGTTTTAGTAACAGCAGAGGGGCTACAGGGGTGGCTTCTGTGAGAAGCTGCTAGAAGCTTCCCCCATGTCTGAGAGCGTCAATGCCAGCTGGCTCCAAGATGGACCTGCCACCAGCCAAGGTCAAGCCCATCCGCACCAGTGGTGTGGCCTCTGGGATAATGTATTTTAAAAGGGTGAAAAAAGCCCTGCACAAATGCACCTGGAGAAAGAAGTAAGAATATGCAAGGGCAACAACTCCACAGACACCAAGGCCAGTAAAAAAGAAGGGAGAAGAGGAGATGATGTGCTTCAGGCACCAGAGCAGAGATTCCCCTTAGCTGTGGTGAAGACCACGGTGAGGCAGGCTGTGCCCCTGCAGCCCATAGAGGCGATGAGGCATAGATGTCCACCTGCATGCCATGGAGGACCCTATGCTGGAGTAGGTGGATGCCCAAAGGCGGCTGTGACCCCGTGGGAAGCCACACTGAAGCAAGCTCCTGGCAGAACCTGTGGACACATGGTGAGAGGAGCCCACACCACAGCAAGTTTGCTGGCAGGACTTATGACCCTATGGGGCACCCATGCTGGAGCAATCTGCTCCTGAAGGACTTCACCCCATGAAGAGGGCCCATGCTGGAGCAGTTCATGAAGAACCGCAGCCCACAGGAAAAACTCAGGTTGGAAAAGTTTGTGGAGGACTGTCTCCCATGGGAGACACAACAGAGCAGATAAAGAGCATGACGAGTCCCCCAGAGATGAGCAAAGAGTGGCAGAAAGAAACATCGTGTGAGGAACCGAACAAAACCCCCATTCCCTGTCCCACTGCACTGCTCAGGGAGGAGGAGGTAGAGAATTTGGGAGTAAAGTTGAGCCCAGGAAGGAGTAGGGTGAAGGTGTTTTTAAGATTTGGGCTTATTTTTCATTATCCTACTCCAATTTGATTGGGAATAAATTATTTTTTTCCCAGATCAAGACTGTTTTGCCAGTGACAGTAGCTGCTGAATGATCTCCCTGTCCGTCTCTTGACTCACGACCCTTTGGTTATATTTTCTCTTCCTTGACAAGCTAAGGATGTGGAACAATAGAGCAGCTTTGGTGTGCACCTAGCGTCCAGCCTGGGTCAACCCACCACACCCAGAAATCACAAATCCTGATCCAAAGCTCCTACAAGCCTGTAGGATTCTTTTCACTGACTTCAGCAGGGCTGGACCAAATCCTTATTCATGCTGCAGCTCCTGAGGTTGGAAGTGCTTAAAGCTTACCCTGCTCACGTTTACTGATTTGCTCTGCAGGGACATGATTTATTTATTGCCTCAAAATTCTTCCTCTGTTGTTTAATGCAAGTAGTTTATCATTGCATTGAGAAGTTCACTGCGGGCAAGAGGGAAGGCAACAATGCCTTGCACTGGCTCATGAAACTCCTCTTTCTGATGCAGAAAAGGTGAGCTGGAGGCAGCCTTGTGGTGATGACCTGCAATCAAGTCTCAGGAGAGTAGGGAAAAGGAGAAAAAAAAGAGGGGTGAAGGATAGGTCTCTTAAGAAAATAAGAAAAAAATGTAGAGAGATATACTGAAGTCAGTTCTAAGTTATGTTAAATCATCCTTTCGAGAGTCTGACGGTAATTTCGAGGTGATCAGAACAAGGAGCTTCTGACCATTTCTGCTAGGGCTGGCACAGACTGTCTTTCCTTTATTCTGGGACTGGCCAGCCCCCAGTGGGATTGTATGGCCAAGCTTGACACTGCAAAGCCTCTCTGCAAGATTCAGCTTCTGGCAACGAATCGGACTGATGTTTGGCAGCATCACAACTGATCCCCTCTCCTACAGCTACCTGCAGGGATTCCTCCATGGAGGAATCCATCCCACATCTCCTAAATCACGGGTTTGGCTCAGGTAAAGATGCTTTTTATCTACATTGTCAAGGCAAGTGGGGAGGTCCTAGGCAGCAGCAGTTGAAAACACGCTAAGTGCATTTTAGCGCTCTTATGTCTGGAGAACAGCCAACTTAAACTGAATCACATGGGTATTTTCCAATAAAACCCCACCAGAAACCCACATATAAGCTACATTTCCCAGAGAAATAAACTGCATTTCTTCCTCAGGCTATTGCCCCTCAGGATTGTTCCCAGGGTTTTCAAATTACATGAGTAACTACATTCTTCTAAGTCTTTGCATCCTCTTCCTAATTAAAACATCTCTCAGATTTATCAAAGCAGAGATATTAGCATTCTGGGCCAGCTACCTTTCATTCCTAACAATTCCCTGTGTACCCAGAAAGAGAGACAGGGAAAGGGAAAGAAAAAGATGGGAAGGGGGAGAGGAGAAAGAAAAAAAAAAAAAGACAGAGAGACCGGCTCCATCTCTTACATCAGAATCAAATCTGTTTCAGCAGGTCTTTTCTAAGCTCCCCCTATCCTTACTGGCCATCACACTATTTTACAAAGCTGTCACCATATGCAAGATATTTGGCTTCAGGGAGAAAATGATCAAGATGAAAGAATTACTTACTCCACTTCTACCAATCTTGTGAATCATTTATGTTCCTTACCTGAATCACAGCCAGCTGCGCTGTCTGTCACATTCTGGATTTAAGCTGTGTACAATGTAACATTTACCAATGATCATTCAAAATATTCTATTAACCCTCCTTCAAATACACACATTATGTGATGGTACCCAGTACAGGAAAAAAACAATTTATACAGTTCAGCATCTTGCTGAAGTGCCATAGTTTTAGCTGAAGCTACACAATCTTCTCTACAGGCAAGGAGTGACTTTGTTTATTTTTCAAAAGCTGTATCTAAGGATAAGACAACATTTCCCCCTGGACTTCAGTAACAGCAGGCTTTAGATTCTCAAATGAAAACTGAAATAGGTGGAAACCAGGAGTAAGGAGGAGGCCTGTACCAATGATGGGACTCACAGAATAAGCTTTACCAAGGATACTTACGTACCAACAAGCGGTTGTCAGCTATGCGAAATCTCATCTGAAGCTCACAAAAGTTGCTGGGAATGCTCCAAGTCCACCTTGTAAACTACTGAAACTCAGTTCAGCAGAATCTGGATGAAGTTTTATGTTGCGCAATAGAAAAATCAACACTTTGGGGGTATGCCATGCACACCTCAGCGCCCTACTTTAAAAACCAGGTGTATATCCTCAGACCCATGGAATTCTCTCTCCAAACAAAAAATCACCACCCCAAACCAAACAGATACTGTTTCTAGGCTAATTAAGATGTTTTATAACTAAGTCACTGCCACAACTCTGCGAGCCCTGCGAGGTCAGTTCTGCCCTGAGGCTTTTGTGTTGGTGCCGGACATGTTGCTTCCATGGGCACAGGTCTCATCAAGGAAGAGCGAGGCCAGCACGTATTCAGCTACCCAAGTTTTATTGCGGTAATAGGATTATAGTGACGATTGGTTCAAAGACGAAATAAAAGTGTTCGTTTAAAGCCATTAAAAGTAGTTACTTTGCTGTCAGATTATTAATCGTCTGTCATAATATTCTTAGTGGTGATTATAAAAAGTATATTTCTCTGTAGTCGGAACGCCCTTCTGTCAGACGCTGCGGTAAATGAAGAACCAGTAATAGAAACACTGTCACCGCACAGAAACACTGCCATCTCTTGTTGATCCCCAGGCAGACAACTGCCAGGCGCACATTCAAAATGTGGCCAACACCAGGTTACCTGTTTCAAATCTTGATGTCAGAGACATCCTCTAACATGTCCTTATCTCACATTTTGGGTAAAGGCACACATTGTTCAGCTAACATGGGATAATTCATTAAGCCACAGCAACCTGCTTTGGAGCTCGAGTTCTGTTGAACCCGATCTCTTTTCTTTCAGATGCACGATTTTGGTATTTCATTGCTGTAACACCAGAGACATCAGCAGTTACTCCTGCTACTGGCAACACAAAAGCAGATTTAGTCCTGGGAGCCCATGGAAAGCTGCAGCATGAACTGCTACTAAGTCTAAAACATTTTCTTCACACAGAATTTGTTTCTAAACCTCCCGTAAAACATAGAGCAAGGCAGCATATCCTGAGTTGACGTACCAGTGTCGCTGACCACCGAGACCCTGTGCCCAGGCCCTCCTGCCAAAAAACCTTCACCCCCCAGGTCCCTGCAGCCACAGACAGGCAGGGGCTGGGTGGCAGCACCCACTGTGACTCTTTGGAGACCATAAACCACTGATTTCTAGCAAAACTCCAGCATCTCACTCACTGAAAATGAGTAATTTCTTTCATACCAAGTCAGTTAATGGCTTCTTTCCCCCCTGATTAATACCAACATGACTGTGGTAAGGGCAAGAATACATTTTATGCCTGGCCTGGTTAATTTCCATGATTATTTTGCAAGGCATCTGTGTCTGCTACTGAGGCATCCATGTATTCATGACACTTCAGCAGCATGTAATGGAGGCATAAATGAATACTGCAAATTTGGGGATTCCAGTTCAGGGGGAATAAGAAATTGTGTCAATGGAACAAGTGACCTTTTTAAATTCCTGGTTTTGATATATGGTAGAAAATATATAAGTAAGGAATATGACAGCTATCTTAACAGCATGCCCTTGAAATAGAGAATAAGAGAAAAATGTTTATTCACTTTAGGTAAGACTTACATTCTGTCAAGGAAAGGCTATGCTAAACCCCATCTCCCAAAAGTAAATCCAAATAAACACCACAGATTCAGCCACTGAAATTCTGGGTATTTCTGATATACCTCACTATGCCCTGTCTGCGCTGCAAGCAGCTATCAACAAATGCCCCTGTCACAGGCCATAAATTCATTGAAATTCTGCTTTCTAAACTTGCAAACCTCCCTCTTTAGCAAAATATCTAGGTTAAAACGTTTATTTTTTGGGAAGAGTACACTGCTCCTCCAGTCACAAGCAGCGTTTACAGGCTGATTCAAATAGGGCTTGGAAGGAAAATAAAGCTTGATGATAGCAACCCCCCAACATCACACTTCACTGCTTGAGGAAGGAAATCATCAGAAACAGAAAATTTTGTCTCCTCTGACAACCTTTTTCATGCCCTTGGAGTGCAGTTTGTTCACAGGCCTGTGCCCCACAAGAGAAGCCCGCCTTTTTTACTGCTTCACAGCAGCCCTAGGAGCACTGCCACCGCCGCGAAGGTTGCTGGGGTGCCCGTTTCACTTCTTAAGAACATTTATCCCCCATCCTTCTTTCCCCAAAAAAGCCCCAAGCACTGCCTCACCCCACAGCCCCCCACGCCCACAGGGCCAGGTGCCATTTTATGCCTTTTTCCACCAGAAAAGGGGGGACCCATCTCCCCAGCCCCACACCACACAGTGAGAAGATGGCTGCCGCCTCAGGGCCGACTGACCTGCACGCTTGCTCCTTTCCAAGCCCAAATCCTGTGTGGAGGCGATGGACCAAGAAGAGGAGAGATGTTCTCAGGGTCTTGACTTGCAGACCCACTGAGGGAATGGCAGTCTTCAGGCAGCCCCCACCGCTCACGAGCACAACACAGCCAGGCTGGGGCCCCTTTCCATGCACCCACTCCTACTGCCCGCCTGGGCAATGGCTGCCCTGAGGAGCTGAGGGCTGGGCAAGGAGGGCTGCACACCTGAGCCCACTTAGGCAATCAGGCAACGAAGCAAGCTGGGACAGGCTCCACCCCTGCACCTGCTGCTGCACCACCCCTGCCCCAGCATCCAAACCAAGCCCCGCTCCTGCACCCCCTCACGCTGCGCCTGGACCTGCTCCTCCTGCACCCACACCACCTCCTGCTCCTCCTGCACCAACCACCTCCTGGCGTTTACGCTCCATCCTGTGCACCTGCACCAGCTCCTTCTGCTCCTTCTCACACCTCTCCATCCAGAAACCTTGACCCCATCCAACAAAATTCAAACACAAGCCAGGCTCAGGCCAGAGAGCTGGAGGCCACCCGTGACCCATGGGCCCATGAGGTGTCCCTGCCCTGTGGGTGAAGCCGCTCACCAGCTGGGTGTCCCCTAAACGAGTCCACTCAGTGGCTTCCCTGCAGCAGCTAGGCAGCTGTGAAACATGAGGGCTCGAAATACGCGAATTTATTACATTTCTCTTTTGTGTTTCTCTGCATTCAGGAAACAAACTGTACCTTTTTCCTTTTTAAACTCTAACCTGCAATTAACTATGAAAACCTGCTTTTTTTTAAGTCATCTTTGCTGACATTTCTTAACATCCTTAATACAGCTGAATTTCTTATCTCTCCCTTGCACTTCCATTAATGTTACTGGCATTACAGCAGCTATGGGAAATCCTCAGCCTTTCTCCCATCCTGAAAACAGCATCTAAGACTCCGATGCCACCAGAGGTGCCACGTCAGACGTGCAAAGCAGGTTCAACCACCCCAACATGGAGGTCCCTTGGCAAAGGGACTGATGACAATGCCACTGCAAAACAGTGCTGCTCATTCCCTGCCTTAGAAAAGTAAATGCCAATGAGCAGAAGCAGTGCCATTATTCGAGGTCAGTGTAATTAGTCAAATCAGTAATTAAATACGTCATGGAGGTCTGCTTACCTTGTCTTTCAGCACACCTAGCAAACTGGTATTTGAGTCTCTTCTGCACATCCATGATTTGAGGGATCAAGAAACAATCTCGCAGGTTGAAGTTGACAGAGGTTGAACCACTTATCTAACTTAAAAAGGAATATTGAGATCCATTAGCACAAGGGGTTTGGGCTACTAAAAAAATCTTTGGATTACTGGCATGGGGCATAACGACTTCCAGTGAAGTTGATCCAGAAACCAAATTCAATTTAAAAATAATTTGCTATTGCTGGTTTTGGGGTGGTCTTTTTTTTGGTTTTGTTGGGGGTTTTTTGGTTTTTTTAATACCAGGGCAGTCAATACTAGGCGAAATGATCCAGGCAAGCAATAGGTTATTTGCGTCTTCAAGTCAAAACCTAACACTTTTATGGATTTATGTAGTTCAGCACAAGTTATCAAGCTCCACACAGGCCTTAGTGGATGAAATTCAGTAACTGCAGCATGCAGAGGGTAAGAGTAATGGAATATGCTGGCTGTGAGAGCCATGCATTGATCTGACAGCAAGTCTGCTCTCCCGAACCCCGCTAGAAAGCAGCTCCCGCTCAGATTAAACACCTCTCCCATCACCTGGAGTCTCCGTGCACAAATCTCACATTGCTGTCATTTCACATTTCAATCTTTCTGCCCCTGTCCCACACCACCAAGGAGCACCAGCACCTCAGCTTGCCAGGACTTGGCTGTCGTGTGTGGGACGCCCACTCGCTACACCCCAGTTCAGCAGCAGCGTGGCACTGCAGAAACCGATCCGCAGAGAGGAGCGGCTAGTGCCAAGGACGCAGCAGCACAAGTGTTTTGCAGGGTGGTTTCTCCAGCGTGGAGGAGGACTGACCCTCACCTCCATGGAGGGAGTACAGCTCACCTCCCAGTTTGGCTTCTCCCAAATCCCTGCTGTGAGGAGGCACGGCAGCGGGAGCTGAAGCTGCACGAGTGCTGGCAATCGGGAGATTCACTTCAAAAGTGCACTCATGACCCCAGCTGAAATGCTCATGTAGATGTACCAAGAAACACTTTCAAAGTGGAAGGGAATTAGAAGTGGTTGGATTAGTCTCTCTGAATAATTTAGCCGCTGCATTTTGCATTAATTGTTGAATAATTTATTCACAAATACATTTTCTCTATTATTTGACCTCTGCTGCAAAGTAATGAATGCTATTTGGCAAATAATTTACTGTGCAATATTTACATGAATATATTAATTCTGAATATATTTCCCTATTACCTCATTACATCCAAATTCACTGTTCAAGTAACCTCAGAAGAGACAGCAGTCAGACATCTTTTACGAGTCATTCCTATTGCTTGATCTGGTTCATCCTAATTCAAATGTCTCAGTGTATATTCCAAAATATTTTATCCTGTTCTGGGCACATTCCCTTTGGATAAAGCCTAGAGATTTCTTGTGATGAACACAGTTATGTGCAGGCAGGTGCAGCAGTTGTGGGTAACTGGACCAGAGGGGAGGAGAAAACATGGGAAATATCCAGATGGAATGTTTTGGGGGTTTTTTTTGAAGGCATTTGTAAGTATCCAAAATCTCACTGAGATCTGACAAGGACTAAACACATAATTCAAAGGCTCTTAAAAAAACAATGGCTTTTGCTGAAATCCAGGGCAGCAGACCTCACACAGTTAGAGTGACTGTCTAGAAGATAGAAATAAACCCATGCTGCTTTACAGGCATCTTGTTACTTGGTTATTTAGGATAAGCAGGTGGGAAACTGGCTGCAAATATCTGCTTGAAATAGAGGTAATCAAAGCACACCTCAGAAACCTCTCTGGAAACAACCTTTGCTCTCTCCTCTCAGACATGAGTAACACATCATCAAGAATCTGTGCTGGATTCAACTCGGCCTTCAGGACAGCTACAGCAACAGCGATGAAAGAACATTAAAATACCTAGACAATATACACTCAACAGGATATTTGGTTCATAGATTTATGGCAAACATATAAAACCTATTTTCTTCTAGCCGTGCTCTCATGGCTTTCAGTCAAGCAGTTTTCCTAGAGAAAAGAAACAGGAGAACATGAGCTACACGAGCCCTGTGCCTGGAGGTTCCAACCAAGCAGTGCAGCAGCCAAGCTAGGGAGGAATTCTGCAGAATTTCATCACCCTTTCGTGGCCGCTTTTTAATGAAAAGCTGAAATATTAGAAAATCTTTACTGCTAAATTTGCTTAACCAAACTTAACAGTTAAAGGCAAGAGTCTCCTGCTATTTTCAATCACATTGACAGCTGAAATTTTTTTTTCTGGGGGAGGACAGCCTATTTGACATAAATATTTAGCAAAAACCTTCCCTTTAAACATGAAGACTGGTAATTTTGAGCCTCTTCTACATTTAACCAAACAAACTGCTTGTTGGGCTGGCACTGGTGGACTTGTGATTTGCCGTGTTCATAAATCAATCCACCATTTGGGACAAGGAACATAATCAAATGGACTGACACTCTTCTAAACCTCTTTTCAGCCGCACTACGTGTGGATACTCTGGAACTTTTCCACGCTGCAACAACCTATTGAATGGCCTCCTCTTCTCTGCTGGGGAAGGAAGCACAGGAAAATCCTCATGTTCTTTAATTTAATGCGACCATTGCAGGTTGAAACACCTCAGACTGCAGCTCTGGGAAAGGGTATAAAGAAGAGACAGAGCACTGTGTACATCAGGGATGATTTCATCTCCTTCATCCAGAGAGTAAATGTTGACCGAGACAAGACCTTTATCCTGCAGGGATCATGTATATTCTCTGCTTTTCTTGTACCTTTTCCATGCTGTCTCCTGAGCAGAGAAAAACAAACATTTCCTCCCCAGATTTTGAGCTTCTCTTGTTCTGACCCTGAACAGATACCTGCTTTCACACCAGAGCCAGTGCTGCTCAGGAACTGAACATCTCCCCTTGCCTTCCTTTGGTTTTTTGCTTTGTGGTTTTGGGAAGATTTTTTTTTTCTTTTTCTTTTTTCCCGGAATCCCTTCCCATTCCAGTAATAGTTCATATAAACTATTCCAGTTCAGACGGAAGAGATTATCTATCCCACATACCACTCACAGATGGACTCAGTTGCAAGAGACGATTACGAGCTCATATAGACACAAGGCTAAAAACTTGGAGAACCATCTCCAGTACCATCCCTTTTACATATCATGGAATGACACATCTTGATCTTCACTCAGCATGAGTCAGATGTATTTTTAATTTATTTTTCTTCCTGTGCATTGCTTTTCTAGTTCTTGTTACCTCAGTTTTAATTCACTGTGTCCATTATTCCCTTCTAAACAATTTATCTTATAACTTATTTGCAGATGGAGGAAGAGGCGGAGGGATTTGCCACTCTCATTTTTGCACCTGCTTGCTTACACCTACAGGGTGCTCCTTTTTCATGCTCATTCTCTCATGTCTCTTTCAATTACAGGCAGTTTCCTTCACAGTGTCGACTCTAAGTAGCTTCACAAGGAAAGGCTAGCTGCTTTTCTTCCCTGTATTCCTCTCCTCTGAAGATACTACCAGTGGTATCCCTTGGGATATCTTAGGATTACCTTAGGACACTCTTCCCCCAGCACAGATCATCTATTGTCATCTCTTTTCTGGATTTCTTATTCCCTGTACTGGGTCTGCATGACATTCTCAAGAAAATAGCTTTTCTGAATCACAATGCTTAAATAAAGCTGCATTTGTTGGAAAATTTGCACCAGTGGCAAAGGCCACAAAAGAGGTGGTACTTAGAAGATATATAGATCTTAAGATACTTCAGTAAAAAGGGACACATTTCATTGACAATGAATTAATTTCTTACAGTTGTTCGATTCCATTTTCTCCCAGTCACAGCTACAAATGATGCACTGATCTCAGTTCTGGTGGACAGCTAATGAGTAGGAAGTCCTTAACAAGGGCTCCTGGCTGTATCACAAAATAGCCTTTTTTATAAACCAGAAATGATTGCAGAGGGGTGGGCAATTTTTTGGCTGGGTTTGCTTGACCTGATAGTGCTCACTCTCACAGCGGCCGTAATCATAGATGCTGTAACGTCATGTAACATCCCATTTCCTCGTTAACCAGAAAATACGCTGATCTGCTTCTTAACCTGGCAAAAGCAGATGTTGGGCTAGGAGCTTCATTTAGTAAACAGTCAGAATTACTCAGCCCTCATTTTTTACTAGCTACGTCTTTTTCAGCTTTTTTTTCTGAACACACTGAGAACAAGAGCAACTTCCTTCCTTCCTGGGAAGGTCAGGACGCCCTTCATCCTGACTGGATGGATGCAGGAGGATACATAGCACTCAGCATCTATTTCTCCTTCCCGCATTTGTCTATGTCCTTCCTTGTTGTCCCATAACTCTATCACCTGGGATGGTTTTGACAATTCTTTCCTACATGCTCAATCTGATTTAGTTTCCTTATATTTCCCCAGGGACTTGAATTGCTGTTCATGCCCCATTTAGTTTCCTTCTAGAGAGAACACCACTCGGTGTAAATGCAGTGTCCCCAGCCCCAGGAACAGAAAGAGGAGTATGGAGCAATTTCAAGGCTGCTCGACTTCTTTGGCTCTTACTTTGTTCCCTTTCATAGTGCTCTTCAAGGAGGATTCCCCACCAGACCTACAGAATTCAGATAGAGCATCTACTTGATTTCTCTCATTTCATGCACTCTGTGCACTGTCTGCTTGAAAACATGGGCCAGTCACGGTTTTCGTCCCCTAGTGCTCAGCAATGAGATGTCACACACTTTCAACCACACAATCTCACCTTGGAAAAAGAAAAAGTAAAAAAAAAGAAAGAAAAAAGAGAAAAAAGTCTTCAGGCAAGTAAAGAACATCAAGTCCTATAAAAAAGCAGGATGTGTTTCTTAATCACCTCCTACCTGCAAGAGCAGTAGTTCCTTTTGTACTCTTATGAATTACTTGTTTTATTTCCCTTTTTTTCTGGCCACTAAATGCTCAGCTGACAGGACATCAGTGGTTTCTCATTACCTTCAGGGAGACAGGAGCTACTCAAAGCAGTGAGAGCAAATGCTTTGCTCATGTCCAAAAGCACTGAGATGAGAAATGCAGGTCTTCAAAGTCCCACTTGTATTTCAGATGTGTGCAACTTGCCTTGTTCTGCAGTCTCAGCTCCTTCTCTCTCCTGGCTGCCTGCTGGGTATTTTGCTTCAGTGAGACAGCAAACACCTGAAACCCCATGTGACAGATGGCATTAAAAAGGCTTATTTACAAATGCTCACATTTACCCAGGTGAAATTTCCTGATCCAAGATGCAAGATAAGGTGGAATCTTGCAATAAATACCAAACCAGTAACTCTGGAGTGTTTCCATTTAATTAAGGCAAGTTTCCCAGTGCTCTTCTCATCTGCTCTGACAGCCCCCTAAACCACTGGGGTGATCGAGCTAGACTGGAGCATTTTGGAGAAGTCCTCCTCTTGCAGGCAAGCTTTAGAGATGTAAATGCGTGTAGGAGGATCTATGCTCCAGGGTGGTTCATCTAAATGGAACAACTTTTAATCATTTTTTTTTAATATTGCCACAGGCTCCTCTTAAATTGACGAGAAGTGTGTTTTGCTTTCCTTTACAGAAAGACATTGTATATTATACTTAATCTGATTAGGTAGGGGGAAAAAAAAGCCAGCTGTGCTTCTAGGGGCTTTAAGTACGTCCTTTTAAACAGTGTTTAAACAGAACACTGTTTATATTGATCCACTTTAATATGAGGTAAAGCACTTTTAAACAGTCATTTTAAAATACCATGCAATTATTATATTATTGCACCCCCTTGTTATGAAGACACCTTGCAGAGGAAAGTATTCCTGTCACCATATTGCTGTCACCAAATTGTAATTTACTGACTCTGAAAGCGTTAAAGAATTAGAGCAATAGAGATTTAAGATTATCCGCCAAGGAAATGAGCCTTGAAATCTGTATCACAACGTATTTGGTTACAATTTCATTTCTGAGGCAAATTATATTGAAAAAAAATCACATAAATCTTTTCAAATAAGAAAAGATATACTGGGGAATAAGGATGGGATTATGTCTCCTGGCCATTACTTCCATCCAGAGGACTTTATTTTGCAAAGCAGATGAGTAACCTTACCCACATGAGCAATGAAAAACCAATTCATCACTTTAAATCGATGGTCCCAGCTGACTTAACTGAGCCTTGGCAAAGGCCCCTAGGGCTAGACTGTGCTGATGAAGGCTGCCCTCTTTATGGTGTTTGGGCAAAGCAAGAATCAGAACCCAAGCCTCGCTCTTTTTTCCATTTTACTCTATTAAATGTTTGTTTACTAATGGGAGATCTTAAACGTGACATTATTCAGAGAGGTGAAACTGTAACCCAGCCTTGCAGTTTGGATATTTGTCCCACTTAAACAAAAACAAACTTAATATTTAACTAATGACTCTGATATGATCGCCTCAAAGAGGTCAAGCTCAGAAGCATGAGGAGATGTTGAAGAAAAGGTTAAAACTGACATAAAGCTATAAGGAACCATGAGTGTTCAGGAGAAGAATTCCACTATGTGGCCAAGCTGTATGTGTCATAGCAAAAGTGAAACTAAGAAGAGGTAAATTCTAATTTGTGTTAGGTAACATGCTTAAGAGATCAACAGGGAACTGGAATAATTTGCTAAAGAATTTACAGGCATCCAAGAGAAGATGAAATACTTACAAGCACATCATGCCAAGGGGAATCCTTCATTTTTGTCATGCTAGACAATGTCATTCAGGAGTATTTTCCCAGCTCTACTCTTTGTTTCTTCTTGGTGGTCTCTGTCACCTGATACTGAGAAAAACAAGGCAAGGTTATACTTTGTTGTTTCTTTCATATTTTTCCTATCCTGTTAGCTTCTGAGCCACAAGACTGAAGGTATCTGGTGTCAGCTGTGGAACTTTTAAGAGAACTGTTAATGCTAAGTGCAAAAATTCTGGAGCCTTTTCTATGCTCTCAGTCCCACTCAAGCTCTTACTGATTTCTTCCAAGGGCACTTAGGTCATGACTCTAAAAGCTACACACAGCACAGTTGACAGGTTAATACCATGGAGGGTATCAGATCATCTTATAAAGGAAAATACCCACAGTTCACAAGACATCCATATTGCTACAAACTTTATCCAGCACAGAATGACTCATCAAACCTTATCATCACTGGTGACAAAGACCAGTAGCAGATGAAGACAACAAGCAGCAACAACAAAAGCCTGCCTTCCTGGAAAAGTCTGGCAGTTGTTTCACACTAGCCAGCCCACAGTGCATGAAATCTACCTGACCCGTCGCATTTGGTCAGATCTTCTGATAAGAGACCTACAGAACCAACTCCTACCTCTCAGAGACTGATAGAGTAACTTGTTACAGAAGCATCCCACCTTTTAAAATCATGAAAATCTAGAACAGTTCAAACCTCCTCACTAATGATTACAGGAGTTTTAATCGCTTCCATTTTGAAATTCAAATTGGACGTAACATTGGAGCACCTATAATTATCTTTATGCAAGTGAAGATTTCCATTAGGTTAGGGCACTTTACATATACGAGGCAGAGAAATTACAAGGTTCAGGAATCAAAAACTGAAAATGCACAGGCTCTGATTCAAAATAAGATTTACATTTCTAGTGATGACAACAATTAACTACAGGACCACAGGAATGTGATGGATTCACCTCTGCTGAGAGTGAAGATTGGATGACTTTCCCTAGGGTCTGTTGTAACCTATACATAAGACATGAACAAAACAGGAGTTATTAGATGAGAGTTTTCACTTCATGTTATACATCACATACAAACAACTGCCTTTACTGTTAACAACATTTGCAATTGTTATCATAAGCAGTCCATATTTAGATTGTTCCTCATAGAATAAACTTTAAAGGAGGAAGTGATATTGTTAAACTCTAAAGCTCAGCTGAAAACACCAGAGCGTGGCATAGAGCTAGTTGTAAGATCAAGTTGTAAAATTGGTATATAAATACTGCACTATCATTCATGACTCAAAAAGCAGCCAGGAGGACAGGAACCAAATCAACAAAAGGTATGAGCTATAATTGTATCACTAGGCATCCCTTCTGTCTCTAATAAAGTACTGGAGTTTAGTTTCTGCCCAGAGGAGGAAAAGCTGACAATAATCCGGTTGATGTTGCAGGTCAAAGGAAGTAAAGAATCCTCATCTGCAGATAAAAGAGACATAAGCTCTAATGAAGACATGCTCAGAAAAATAAAGAACTCCCTCCCAGTCTAATAGCCTGAAGGCATCTTAACTAAAATGTCTGAGAATGAAAACTGATCTGTTTAATTAATGCTAAGCTCTAATCGTTAACAGCAATTACATAACAAAAACTATCTCAAGGCAGGGATTCATGCACTAGGAAATGAGATACAGGAGACAAACCAATAATTAAAGAGATGAACATATTTGCTTCTGGAACAGTGTCTAGTGCACTTATGCTTGTGTAAATGCAGGATCATATCGTATCCTTCAACTAGGGCACGGATGAACCATCTGAGCTGGTGATCTACGTGATGTTGGACTTCCAAAATGAACTGTCATGTTCACCACTTCAGTTTGCTTCTATGCCCATGATGAAGCTGGAAGCTTCTATTTCCCATGCTTTTCTTATAATTGGTTTGACTTAACTGGTCGCTGAGTCAGTGTTTTGTGAGCAGCATGAGCCACAGCATAAGGAGCAGCTGCTCAGCAGTCTCTTCTGAAGCAGCAACGAGGAGGCATCAAATGAAGTCAGGAAGTAACAAGTTCAGAATGCTTGAAGGGAGATACATACTTCTAATACTGCAGCAGGCTACAGACACTACAACACACAGAGATTCCAAAAGTGATGAAGTGTCAACATCACGGATGCAAAAGGAAACGCAAAACCTCTGAGTTGGAACTTGGAGCTGCAAATGTCAGAAAACAACAGGAAAACTGAGGAAGGAGGGAATCGTTGCCTTGTTCCTGAGGTCCTACCCATTCCTGTTGCTTGATGCTGGCTAGGGCTTCACACAAGACACAGAGTCCTTTCAAGGCCATCCTTATACTTGGAAATTTTGAGGTTGGGACTATCTTTCTTTTTCTTCTTTCTCTGTTTTTTTTTTGCCACATCCATTAGGATTCACTATAATGCTTTCAAACAGCTGAGTAACATAGTTACTTGGTGAATTTATGTGATTTCAGGGAAAAGGGTAAACACTGGGGCCACGTGCCTTGTCAGTGGCACACCACTTCCATCCTATTTAAACCTCGTGCCCTTTCCCTTCTGCTGGTGCAAAGCTGAGAGATGCTCTTCAGATGGAAAAGGCAACTCCTGCCTTGACAGTTTCAGCGAGCTCCCCTCTCCTGGCAGGGCTGCCCACAGCTAAAATGATCACATCCCTCCCTTGCACCGTAACAGAACATACACGACTCCTGATCTCCTGCAATCTTGGCTCCCTAAACTTTTCTTAAAAGAGCACATCTATCTGCTGTTACAGCAATCTTCACTTCCGAATATCTGCAGTGCTTCCTTGCTCCCCCATTCATTCCCAGCACCTTTGTTCCCAGGTGTTGTTCTCCCTCCTTTAAATCCAAGTTGAACAGAAAAGACCAATCTGCCCAAAAGCAAACAAACCAGATGGATCATTTTCTTGTTTGACTTGGATCTCTGCAATGTGCAAAGCTTACACCTCCTGCTGACTGGTGGTCCCCAGACATCAAACTTCAGCAGTGTCTCTGAGAGATATAATAATTGATGTTATCAAGAAACTGCTGAGCTGCTGTGGCTGATACGCTACCCACAAAGCAGTTACTTCCACATAGCCTAATGCACCACCTTGGATTAACTCACTCACTCCCTTCACAGCTTTTAAAGATGCTTGCTCAATTTAGGTCATTTGGCCAGAATTGTTTTTTCTCAGCTCGCTATGCAAGGCAGAACTCCTTCCTCTCCCTCCCTCCCTAGTTGTATTTTCTCAGCTTCCCCCCTTCTCCTTCCAAAAAAAACCAGAGCAGAATTTTGCTCAGTCTATCTTTTCCCTTCTGTCTCCTGCTCCCTGCTCACAGCACAAAAGCTTTCCTTTGTCAGATTTGTTGGCCTGTGACTGACAAGCAATTACAATAAGTAATTTCATTGCAGTGGAAGATAATAAAACGTGATACCGTAACTACCCACCGAGCCTCCAAAGTATTCATGTTCACTCTAATAACCTGGTGAGATGCTGTTAATCTTGACAGAGGCTGCCCAGCAGGTGCTGGGGAGCTGAATTTTCATATTCTTTCACTGTTTGATGATCCTTCCACAGGGAAAGCTCCAAGCTGTTAAAATGCAATGGCCCTGCTCTATTTTTTAATTACATTTAGTTTATTAGAGGCACAATCAGATGCATAACTAATCCTGGAGCCTGCCCTACCTTACCAAAGAGAGAAAGGGAGGTCTGCTCTCTCCTTCTCGCATGCGTGGAGCCACTTCCCCCTGGGAGACAGAGGCATTGAAGGGGAATGTGCAGCACAGGGGGAACTCTATTGTTTTCAAAAGCAGATGATTTTAACTGACATTTCCCTCCCCTGCCCAGGGACCTCTTTGGCACATGCTGTATTTGTTTTCAGATATTCCTCCTAAAGTCAAGACGTGCCAAGGAAAGATGGGTGCCAATTTGCCATTTAAATTTCAGTCTGTCTGTCCCATCAGGACCAGGGTGCAAACGAGCTGTGAAAGGGCGAGGGGACAGACACACTTGGTGCCAAAGAATTACGGGCCTCCCCCTTAGAAAATCTGCATTTGCCAACACTGTAGAAATAATATTAACTTTCCTTGAGATGCCACCTGTGGGTGCACATCAGCATAAGAGGAGGAGCAGGGAAAAAGGAGACAACAGTAGAAAGCAGAATTTGCACGAGAAGCACATCAGCATCCCGATGGTAAAAGGGTGATGCTCGTTCCTCTTTGAGAGCCCAGGCATTTTCAGGACATACATCACCTCGGTGCACAAGCAACCCGTGGCCTTCTGCTCCTGACCAAGCAGAATCCCACTCTGCTGCCAGAGCAAAGACTAAACCATCCCCTCAGCATCACACCGGCGCTGCAGAGCGGATGACTGAACACACACGACTTGCTGAGTCCGGAGAGGTGCTCGTAACAGGGGCACGGCACTCTGAACTGCAGCCTTCACCGAGACAAACGTAACCTCCCCAAACTGTGCAGAGAGGACAGCAGGGAGAGAGGGAGCAGGGCTCAGTCACACAGGTTTCCGCAGCATCAGTGGTACTTTTTTAGACAACCCTATTTTCAAAATTTTTGTAACCATCAACAACCCATAATAGAGGTGAGAGGGCAGAGATCTCTCTTGGAGAGGGTGCTCCCTTTAAAGAGGTAAAGCCAGAGGAGATGCTCTCAGCCAAGGGCAAAAAAACTAAAAGGCTGCTCCTAAAAATTTCATATCTGCTTGGGAAAACAGTCTAGCTGCAAGACAAACTGGAGGGCTAACACATTCCTCATTAAAATCCACCTGGCTGCAGTTTGGTAATGACTTTTTCTTGTTAAATCTACTGTAATTAAATGGTTTTCCAAACTCTGAGAAGTAACTGAAATACTTAGAAATGCTCCGAAGGAAAAGACGACAATAACTGTGATATGACTGTCTCCATCTTCTAAAGATAACATGAAGATCTGGTGGGTTACAGGCTAAAACCTATGATATTAGGTCTCTAGAAAGGACACTTTATATGGCCCAGATCTCACTCCTTCTCAAACTGAGAGGTGGGAAAGGCATGAGCATCATTTCAGTCTTCTATTCTTCAACTAATATCCATCCAGACCTTGTTGAATTTCAAGAGAACTCAGTATTCATAGTGGAGAACAGTCCCCCATTGATACTGCATGGTTGTCTCAGAGTTAGATCCTCTGCCCTCCTGTCATTTCTTTGCAGCTTTACAGGAGAGGAGTGATACATATGTTGAAGATACCTGAGCTGTGTTTTTCTCCAAACACTGTTCAAAGGAATACTACAAGATATTCCTGGTTTTGTCTGGAAATCTACTTACGTTACATCCTTAAATATACCTTAAACATACCATCCTTAAACAGAAACCCTTTATTCCAGACAGCCTTCTTGAGTTTGCACAGTGAAAATGGAAAAAAAAAAAAGAAACTCCATATTTCTTTAATACTGAGAACATGGGAAATAAATAACCCCGGGCTTTCTCACCTCCAAGAAGAGAGGCAATATAAGAGCAAGCTAAGCGCAGCTGACTTACCTAGCTTCAGAAGTATGGTCCAAACCAATAAGAGAACCTCTTGCATAAGAGTAAAAGGTCAAGAGTATGAAGATGTGATGTCGATAGGGAAGACAGCCAAGAAAACAATTCATTATTTAAATAGCTGATTAAACAAAATATAATTAGGGCTAACTTGGCCCCTTTCCCGGAGTTCATAAACCCACCCAAGGGATCTCCTCTGTGGGCAGTGTAGCTTGACACGTGCCTTATTTAAATCAGGCCATTTAAATAGCTGACCTTTTTTAGTGTCAGCTTCTGCTTGTTCATACACCCACATCTCTTTCTGAAGCTAACCTTTTATATTGCTGTCTGCCTGCTTGTGTCGTGTCTTCCCCATCTTTAGATGTAGCAGGAGCCAAATTAAATAAAACACAACTATGGCAGAAAGCGAAGTTGCAGGAAACAGTTTGCTGCATCTTTATTTCCCAGGTCCCCTGCGCTGAGTGAAAGCCCATCTCACATGGCCTGGGAGGGCTGTGTAAACCCAGCTCTCTATCATTCGAAAATCCCAAACTGGAAGAGCCTATGCTTTGAGGGAAGCACCACAGAACCAATCCAGGTAGGTATTTGCACACAAAAGCCGCATTTTGCGCAACTTCAGCAGCCTGACGTGCTCTTTGCTGGACTGGCATGAGTATCCCACTGCTCTGCTAAGTCTCTGCTGATTTTTATCAGCAAATTAAATCACTTGGGCATAAGCTCACCCTCCCCTGTTTCACTGCTTCCAGACAGGTGGCTGATATTATATTAGCCCATTGCTCAGGTGGAGTTGGCTTTCCATGTCAACACTGGACATGTGGTCCGTATGATACAGAGTACAGGGAATCCCTCCCTTAAGAGAAAGAACCCACACACTCATAATTACAAAAGCCATGAGAAAGAGGAGGGGAAGAGTGGGATGGAGAGGCTTTAACTGTAGATGTCTCGGTCTAAAAAACCCCACTAAGGTCTGATTTAGAAAAACTGAAGTCAACAAGACTCTTTGCATTGTCTACAGGAGGTTTTGGATCAGAACTTGGCTTAGGAAGAAGGAGGTGCACAGCAGCTATCAAGAGCTTTCATTGAAGTGAAACGGTGACACAAGCACAAGAGCTAGAGGTAATGAAACAACAAATTACGATGCAATGCTCAGGGAGATGTGTACACTTATTTTGCATAACGTGTCATGCAGGAGGCACCTCCCTTCCATGTTGTTTGGATGCTTTTGCTTTATTCTGATTTCTGACAAAGTTTATTTGCAGGAGAAAATACAAATTCACAAAGTGACCTCGCAGCTATGGAAAATATGTCCATCAAGTACATCCAAAAGCTAGTCAGACATCACCTCCCAGTTATTTACAATGGTGCAAAAATTGATTAAAATATCATACTGATTTAATTCTGAATTGACAGGCCACATATTCTGCACAGATGGCTGTTTTTACACTCTTCAAAGGAGCACCAGATCTAAGCACTTTCAGAGGAACAGAGTGAGCACAGTCCTGAACAAACAGACCAATTCCAACAGCGTCGGCGGAGGCTGATTGAGAGGAGTTTGTGGCTTTTGTATCAGAGACCCTGGGAAATGCCTCAGGAGTCTTTACTATGTCCATTACAGTAGGCAGTGCAGATGGATCTGTGAGACGGATGACCATGAACAAAATGCACATAAACACCGTGGAGCTGCCCAAGGTCAAGGAATACCTCACAGGAGGCCTGTTGCATGTCAGGACCAGAATACCACATGAAAACCGACCCTCCTGACTGGCAGTTTCACATTCATTTCATGCTCCTTTCAGAGAATTACGGCCCCAAACTGGAAAGACGAGAAGAAAGCTACTTGGAGATTTCAGCCCATTAGTTTAAAGGTAAAGAGAAAGCTGAATGGAAACTCCATTTCAGCTGAGGAAACCTAGGGCTGCCTTAGGACCTGCAAGCAGGCAATGCCATTTGCTAAAATTATTTGCAACTCTGTCCCTCTGCAATACAAAGGTGGACTTCATCCTTCAACATCAAGAGCATGGAGAATAGCATGCCTATCTCTCAGCTGCAACCTTTTAGCTGCCTGCTCTGCTTCTCACCTTACAAAGCTCTCTTCTGTCAATGACCCAGCCAAGTCTGCCCTTGTACACTGTGTAGTTCTAGTGCTGGTCTCCGCACAAGTCTTAGTCACAGCACTCAAGGCTGCTGGATGGAGATTATGTGATTCAGAAGGAAATTGTGCTCAGAAAAACAGGTGGACTCACCTCTGCCTGAGGGCATGGAAGGCACATCCTCATTTCTGAGTAGCTCATCACACCACACTGTGATACAATTCTTCCACTTGCTCACCACAGCCGAAAATCAGAGGCTCCAGACATGACCACCTGGCAGAAAAGAAACTAAGCAGTGAATAAAAGCTAATCGATCAACTATTTATAAGGCTTAAACTCAATTAAAGAATGAAACCATACATACTTCCATTGAGATCAAGATGCTGATACTGTATCATGTGTGCAGCACTCCAAGTCTGCATCCGCACAGGCCCAGAGATACATTTTTGGGGCGCTGACGCCTGGCACAGTCAGGAGGTTTGGCCAAGACAGGCTGAAGGCTTTGATTTTTTCCCTTGTGCTGCATTAGAGAGCTCACGAGTGAAAGAGGAAATCCTCCAGTTGTCCAAACGCAAAAAAAGGCACAGCCCACAGCAGTGTAGAAAGATGGAACAACAAATACTCTCTTTATCCCATACTTTAGCCACCAGCCAGCCTGTTTTCTGACATACGAAATGATTCTTTTGAGTTAATAGCTGTGCCAAATATGAATTAACGACCACAAGGCTTTTTTTCTGCTAATTCCCATATTCTTTCTTCTTACCCCTTCTTCTGCTTGGTTATTCTAACACATTTTTTGAATGCGCCATAATAAATAACATTTCTCTATGATCCACCTCTCCTATGTTCCTACAATTTTTTTTTTGCTGTCTTCTCTCTCTTCTTATACTTTATAAAGGAAGGATTTTCTTGAAACCGTTAGCCAGAGTTAATAACCTAGAGATTCAAATGCTCTTGAGAACACTTACCTCCTTCAGGGTTGCAGGAGACTGATTTCCCTGAGGGACAGGGGCTATCCTGAACATGAACAGACCCAAATAGTCCATTCAGGATCATCCCAATTTTCCTGAATTTCCATGGACTCCTTCTCCCATAAGTTTCATTCATCCTGTTACCTGTAGCACTGGAAGGAAAGAAGCTAGTATCAGAATAATGAAAAAATCAAATGGTGTTACCCACCTCCTGTTCAAGCCCAGTCTTTGCCAAGCTCCTGCTCTTACTTCAGGGCAGTTAGAGCTCTGCAATTTGCTGATTTGGGGTAGACTCAAAGGTTACAAATCTGCCCAAAATATCTGATATCAGTCTGAGCCAGTTTTCAATGTCTGACACAGGAAGAAATCAAGACACATTGCTTCCACCTTCCCATCTTGACATGAAGGTAGCCCCATCTCTGCCTCTCTCCTTGCCCCAAGAAATAACCACATTTCCAAACACAGGCAATGACAGACTTCAAAATGTACATTCAGCACATTTTGCAGAGTATCTGGACTTACATATCAGCATAATGGTATTCCTCCTCTCAGGAAAAGATTCTGATAGTCCAGATCAATCTATTCAGAAAGGTGAAGAGAACTTCCTTTTAGCCCTTTAACAAAATTATCTTGGTCATCAAAGATCGGCAGTAGGAATTGGTTTGCACCTAGCAGATTTGCAGAGTCTGCTTTTTCGCCTCTGTGGTTTGCTTTAAACTTCACTTATATAACACTTATTTATCACAGCCACAGAGGCCAATTCATGTATATGTATTTAGTATAAAAGCATTTGAATTAATGTTCCCAGCTTGTTTACTTTGAAGGACTGAATGCCCCCTCAGGAAGCCATATTGATCTTAAAGGAGGCCATTCTCTGATGAACACTGGTTCCTGCAATATTTATGGCATCTGAAGCCTTTTCTCTATTCTTGATCTTTTGAAAAGAGATCCCGAAGGAGGGTGACAAAGCTCAGAGAGTGGAGGAGGGAGAAGAAGTGCAAGAGGGGTCCCTTTGCTCCAAGTGCAACATCAAAATGTAAACAGGAAGGTGATCAAGGACTGCAGTCGTTTCTAAATTAAGCATTTAAAATGTATATTAATGAATATGAGAGGAAAAAACCCATTGAAGCAACTTTATAGAGAAGGCTAGGGTGGAGAAAAAAAAAAGATGAATGCAGCTTTTCTCAGTCTTGCAGATCAATGTTGCTAGTTCAGGCCATATCAACTGTGATTTTGAGGCCAGCCAAAAGAACTGAGGTCAGTGGAAACATCAGAAAGTAACCCCTTTATCGTCTAGCACTTGCCATCTTTCTAATTACTCCACATGGCCACATTTATTAGTAAAAATAAAATATTAAATACTTTTCTGGCTTCTTATTCAGAACTGAGTTTGCACTCCATATGGGCTGACTTAATGAGGAGTGCACACTTGCTATCCATGTGATGTTCTCCCTCCTCCTCCTTCCCAAAGGGAAACTGCTGCTCCTTGGTTGGTTTTTGTTTTCACGGCATGGTGAGGAACAGAAAAGGCAAAATGCAAGCAGAAGGATCTTAGGACTAGATCCAGTGCTCTAAAGTGTCAAAGGCCAAGGCAAAGAGCAAAGTTTTGCTGCTGGGGTGGTCCCCACTACCCGGTGGATCTGCCTCCACGCTTTATCACATGCCATATACAAGGATAGGGCTATCCCGGCTCATGTACACAAGTTATCCGTGGATACACATGTATATATGTACACGCTGAGAAAGGACAGGTGGGCAAGGTATGCTGTGCAGTTACCAGCCATTCTCTTCACATTCTGTTCCCATATGGGAAGTGGGAGTACAGGTAGTGAGTAGGAGAACATCTGTTTCTCCCATTTCTGGAGGATGTGCTATGATATTCTGCAAAACAGGTAATAAACAGAGTCATTTGCGCTGCTCTGTTGAACGGATGAGGTCTGCGAAGCTGCCAGCTTTGAGCTGTGCCTCCCTCCTCACCTTCCCTTTACTGAGAATTTATTTTGTCAGGAAAATCCATGCTAAAGTCAGAAACCAAGGCTGAGTCGTGGCTGGGAAAAGATGGGGCCAGGGGTCAGGGCTACAGTGTGAAGTTTTCAATCACAGGACTTCGTTGCACCTAGCCTAAAAGGATTTGATGGAAGAACTGACAAAACCAAATTATTCATAGGTGTAATGGATGGAAAAAGCAAAGATTCAGAAAAACAGAACAGGATTTTAAAAGTATTAGCTTCAAAACAGGTCTGGAAAAGTTTGACTCCTCAAGTGATCTGCTTCTGCTTCTTTCTTGTGGGAACAGAGTATGCAGATGGGATGTCCAAAAAAGACAATAAGGAGATGACAGAGGTTTCAAACATCAAGTGCAGGATAAAGAAGTTGTTGATGGCACATATGCTCTTGTTTGTACCTTTTCCACACAATACCAAGGACATGTACCTGCCTGCTATATTAAGATGAGCTACCAAAAGAAAATTTCTCCCCATAGACTTACTCGGGGGAACTGATTGCCCCAAGGTATTTTGGTGGCCAAGAGCAAAAACTTTTAAAGAAGCTGTTCCAAATCTCATTAGTCATTTCTCTGGGTGACTGGAACCTGTACGCAGTCATAGCCTGTGCGCAATATATATCCTCAGCTACAAACCTCCTGGTGAGTCTTATTAAGGAAATCCCTCTAATTAGTCAACCAGAGCTGTCAGTTGTCTCGGGTGTCCTGCAGTGACCTGAAGCTCTGAATTTCCACAGTCCCCCCTCACCATCACCCCCACCAAGAGGGTCTGTAACGTGCATATCCAAGTCCTCTACCTGAAAGGTCCTTCTCAGCTGGGCAAAACCATGTAGATCTCTGTGGCTCCAGACCAAGGGTAAAGAGGAAAGACCAGAAGTTGCAGGGCCAAAGCCTGATGCCTGTCAAAGCACTCTTCCTGATTTCAGCAGAGCTGGTATTTCTGCATTCGTTTTGTTTCAGTGTCAAGATGAGCAGGAGAGTTGAGACGTGCTGTCAAGATTTCTACCTGAAAAATTAAAATAACCAGTTTCAGGTTAGATTTTGTTTAGTTCCTTGTTGCAGCTTGTCACCAAAGGGCCTCTTTCGGCTGTATAAAGCACCTCCCTGGCTTAGTCACGTGGAAGATAAAAGTTGGAGAACTTCTCTCATCCAAATATTTCTTTTAAAGGGAGATCAGAAAACTGAACCATGGCAGAGGCTCAACAGAAGGGTGGGAAAAGTGGTGTTTACCAAGCAGTTCAGCACTAGAGAGATAGACGGACATTTGAGCCCATTTTACTACATAATGTTATTAGTTATATGAAATTAGACTGTCAAATACAGCTCTATAAAATCAAGGGGAATGCAAGAGGGCAAGAAGGAGAATGAGCACACAGGGGACGAATCACTGTCACTCACAAAGGCATGCCTGGCAGACTAAGAATTAAGTTCACTCCTCAGGGCAAGCCATCCCCAGCTGTTATAAATACATTTTAATGCCCCTGTCAACGTACAGAAAGAAAGTGCCAGCCTTCCCCAACACAGTGTCAGGTGTTTTCTGTCATTCAGAGAGCTCGAAAGACCCACATTTAGATTGCAGTTTTGTCACTGAGGCAGCACTAAGGCAGCTTCTCTACCCGCTGGACAGAGAAGGCAGTGATTTAGGAGCAGAGCCAGGCACAGGCTACTGCCCACCCTGGCTCTCAGGAAAGATGTGATAGCTGGACGGTGCGGTCCCTGCCTGCTGCTGCCATGCTCCCCCCACGTTACTAATGCAAACGGGGAGTTTGTTGAGCCCCTACAATCCCCTTCTGGGCTGTATTGCAAAATCATCATTTAACGGGCTGCTTGGCTTTTCCTCGGGGGACTGACGTGGCAGGAGGACTCTGGCCACGCTTGGGTGGTAGGGGAGAGCCAGCCCCTCGGGCTGACAGCCTGGAGACCTCGCTGGAGTTCCCACTAGGAGCTGTTGCTCCTTGGCAGAGCCATTCCCAGAGGGGTGCGGTGAGGTCAAACCTCAAGCCCTGTGCAAAAACAATGATGCCCCCATTCCCCAGGGTATGGCGTTACCCTTTTCCCATCAGTCCAGGTCCTACCACCTTCTCTAATCTGCAGCCTGGGTACAACTAACTTTGGGGTGACTGTGCGTTAGACTGGAGCCAATTCTTTTTGATACTGCTTTATTTTTCATTTCTGAAGGGTCCTGCAGCACTTTCTCCAGAAAGAATTGCCAGGAGCGGACTTTTCCCTTGCTGTCAGAGGGCTTACAGCTTACAGAGTTACAGCTGCCAAAAATCAGTGTTGGGGGTCTCGCCAGGCTCCAAAACAGAGATGAGCCCTGTTTGAGATGAGCAGCTCTCAGACACAGTCCCATCAACCCAAGAAGAGTGAAATCACATTCCACCTTGTAAATGCACTTTTGGATTTTTGCTGCCTTTTACTTCCCTCTGAAAGATGAATTTGGCCTCAGCTAGACCATCATCCCTGAGCAGGTAGGAAATCCACAGGGATTAGCACACAGAAGACCAAGCACAAGGACAAAATAGGATGAAGCCATGAATAAGCAACGCAAATGGGAGAATCTGGAAGAGAAGCTAATTTCAAATAAAGAGCATTTTCATGAGATGAATGGGCTACTGCAAGGCACCCCACAGCCAGCTGCCCATCCAAGGAGCCAGGCTTACGGGTGAGACAAGCATCGTGCTTTCACTTTGGGCTCGAGTCAGTAGTTTGTTCTTTTCCTGGCACTGGGCCAGCGGATGACATGGCACACCCCTCCTTATCTCCTCCCAGTTACACCAGTACAACAGCTTGCAAGGCTTTGCTCTAGCCAGAACACCGAAATAAAATGAAAAAACAAAGCCAATAAGCTGTTGAAAGTCACTGAAACCTTTATCACTGCACTGTCATGACTGGAGAGCGTTCGTCCCAAGGTTATTTGGACGACCACAAGTGGGAGGTAGCAAACATCACTTTCACTGCTGGAGAAAGTCATGGCAGTCAGCACAAGGCACAGATTCGGAGCCACAGCCTATTCCTGGGCAGGCAGATGTTGCTGAGGCCCCACAAAGTCACTGCTGAGGATGATGAAATAGAGCTTGTTACTCTTACATTGCTACCATTGTTGCTTTGCTGACATGAATATCTGATCTTGGGTCCTGACTGGTACAAACTGGCATCATCTGGTTGAAGCCAACAAAAAAGATGGACAACTGCACCAGCTCCTGACCCGATCCACGGCGATGCCCAGGGCCAAGGGACAGAGGCATCATTTTGAAACAGACAGGGTTTGTATCTATGATTTGTTTCATTCTCATTTCATTTCTAAATGGCTCTTGTTTGCCTGCAATCGCCTCAGCAATAGTTCACGTACAGTAACGTGCCAAGCTACCGCAAAACGTCTTGGGAACAGATATTTCACTCAGCTCAGCAGCCCTTAAAGGGAAGTGTCAGCTGCCAGACGCGTGTGCTCATCACGCGGTGATGCATGGGCCTGTCTGAGAGCAGACTTTGGTTCAGTGCGTACCCCCTGTGAGGGGGAGATTTTATCAGTGTTACTGTTGCAGCAGTTCTTAAAAAACCATTGTGGGATCTCATATTTCTGGAAGTACACGCAAGCGATTTACAACTTTACAGCCAGCAGCACCACAACACAGATTACTTAATCCATCATTTCCCGGGAGGGGAAGGCAGTTGCTAAGGCACGGGGAGGTTTCAGCTGGGTGAGACTTGGTCATTATCTATAGAAGTAACTGCTTCAGAGAACACACTCTGCTTTCTAAAGCTCAGCTGGAAGCAAAATTGCATTCCCAAAACCTGAGCCCCTGTCCTGTCCCTCCCTTACCTATACAGGGCCAAAGACTTCCCTCAGAAATGCTGTGCCAGTAGTTCCACTTATAAACGTTCACAAGACACAGAGATAAGCGCTGAATCTCAACATTCAGCCTTATCCTCCCAAGCTGAATCTCAACGTTCAGCCTTATCCTCCCAAGCTCAGGGCCAAAGCACTGGGACCAAACTACCACGGTACAAAAGAGAGACTTTTCTGTTCTTTACTATGTGCCATTTTACTGTCCTTATAATCAAGGTTTCTTTCTAGTAGGCATAAAATAGCCACCACTGATGATGACATAACAGCCTAATAATTTCAAATTGCTTCTCCATTTCCTATGACTGTTAACCAGCAGCACAATGAGAGGAAGAAAAGTGTTTTGTAGGTATATCTATCTCCAAAAGACCTGACCACAAGGCTGTATTAGGTCTTTCACAAGAGCCCACTGATCTGATCAGAGGTGGCTGATAACTAGATTGAAAAGTGAGTGCCTGTTCTTTATTGGAGAGGGTTGGGGATACATATACTTGATTTCACTGAGGCCAGGTCTTCTGTCTAACCTAAACTTGAGATGGTGCCCCTTCTAGATCACCAACTCTACTCTAAGCTCTGTGCAAAGAATACTGCATGCAAAATTAACATCAGAGGTTATGACAAGTTGCTGTCTTCCAGCCTTGCGTTGATTTTATTCTCCAATTCCCAATCCACAGACATTCAGCTCTTTCCAGGAGATTCTGGGGGTGTCTGCATGCAGACGGTGCCAGGAACATGACCATCAGTACAAAACATTATACATGGTTTTGCCCAGCACTTCAAAAATCTTGCCCTTGCTTTCAGAGCGCTGGTTGCTCCCACAACCTCCTTCAAGCAAAGTGACACCATTATCATGACATCCAGTGCTCTGATTTTCTAACAGATAGCTTACCTCTTTCACATACAGCTGAAGAAAATCATCACTCCTCTCTTAGGGCTTCTAACCACAAGGTGGAGGCTTGTGCTAACACTCCCAACCTCAGCACCACAGAGCATCCGATCCAAAGAGGCTACACGAATTCTGCAAAGCAATATGAGGGGGGAATTAAAAACACTTTATTGCATTTTCAGCTCAGCAAGTTGCATGAGAGAGATGTAGGGTTCATTAGGTTGCATGTCCTTAGCATTGTGTCATCAGTGGTGATTCCATTCTCCCTACTAAATATTATCAAAATACCAGTACTAGCAAAATCTTCTTCACTGAAGTAGTCTGGTAACAGTGAAAACACACTCATTTACACCAGATCCTCAGAAGTTGCCACCAGAGTAGGGGGAAGGTGGTTTTTCTCTTGGACACAGGATCACTTGCTCTGCCATACTTCCTGCCTTAAAATTCACTGGGATGGCAGAGATTCCAGGTAGGAGGAAAGGAGAGAAAGGCAGAGAAAGCATGACTAGCCTGACTCTGTCCTTATCTTTCAGCATATCAACACAGAGATTAATAGAGTCATAATGAGCATGTTCTTTGGTACATGTGTTTTTCCAGCAGGCTTTGCAGCTCTTGTATAAGACAGACAGCTCCATCTCCCGGGATATAGCTCAGCCTCTGGGCCATTGACGGAGTCCTTGAAAGGGCTCATTCTTTTTATTCTATTTTTTTCCCAGTGTTGAAGAATCCCTTGTGAAAGTACTTGGTGACTGTGTGGGAGCAGGAGGAAAGAGAACATCTTATTTTACTTGGGTTTAGGCTGCAGCCCTTTGGAGACAGCTAACACAACACTGCCAGCAACCTGCTTGCAGCCTTGGGGCTTGGAAGAACCATAACCCGCTGGTTCATTTCACTGGATGTTTGTCCCGGAATTGCCCACTGTTGAGGCAGCCAAATCACTGTCCTTTCCTCAGTAAGCTGGCACTCCTGCTCCCAAGGAAGTGTCCCGTTTGATCTCTGCTCAGACCGGAGCTCCTGGTGGGGTTTCCCATACAAAATCAGATAAAAAGGGAGCTGGGCTTCCAAACTGGAAACCTCTGGGTCTTTGGGGTTTTATCATGTTTACTGCAACGCTGAAGGGCATTTGGCTGCTGAATCTGGGGACTAATGCACAAGATTCACAATAAAAACATAGGGTTTGTTAATAATAGTTGACTGAAATCATAATAATAATGCAAAGGTGTAGAGCATGTAACTGTGAAAAGCAAAATAATTTAAGAAAACACATTACGAGAGTTAATACCCCAAATTAATAACAAACTCTTAAAATTAAAGCAGAATATGGCCAAAAAATACTTGCTGCAAGTACTTGTAATTAAATAACGACAAGATAAAACTGCAGCTATTTTTGTTAGACAGTGTTGTTGAGTTCTTACGCAGACAGTGTCTAGCAGCTTCAGCTAGGGCAGGACTCAGTTAAAGGAGTGCACATGACACCTCAGGGTATATAAATCCCCATTCCAGTCAATATCTTTGAAGATACGGCCTGAATGTCTCTGCCAAGGAAAGCCTGTTGTTCAGTCCTGCAGAGGCTCTGCTGACCAGGGCTGCACACTTTCTGTTATGCGAGTGTGACACTTTACATCAGCTCTGCAACAGAACTTGTGGCTCCTGAGGCATCAACTGGTATTGCCTTTTGATAGTGACAGAGCTGGGCTGCAGTGTGTCAGGCCAGGCTGGGAGTTAACAGATGAGCAAAGGCATAACGCTGGAGGAGATTAAAAGGCAATTCACAAACCAATGTGATAAATGCCATGTAGTTGTTACAGTAGGTCTCCAATCTATTGTTCAGAATAGAAAATATAAACTTATCGGCAGTTTATCTTTTGCCTTATTTCTTTTTTATTTTTTTTCCTCATTGCTTTTATCTTTACTTTGAACAATTAAATGATGCTATAAACAGTGCCTGCTCGACACAGGTATCCCACAACTGGAATGGTGTTACTCTGAACTCTGAAAAAACAACCCACTGTACTGGATGCTGCAGACTGCTTGCCACCTCATGGCAACATGGGTCACAGGAACTGCAGTTAAATAATCTTAACTCTCTGGGGAAGGAGGGCAGGAGGTAAAAGGAAAGCCAGAAAATGTGTAAGAAAACAAATTTATCACTTTCTCCAGCAAGTGACTTACCGTATCTCTAACAGCTGACAATCTGCTTGCTGTTTTCTCATGCTAAAGTTACATCTTTTGTGAAACAGGAATTAATCTCTACCCACTTACCAAGTGATATTTTAAAAACGTGAGCTCCTCTTCTCATTTCTGAGACAAAGCAGACTGAAAATAGAAGCTCCAGGGTAAGATTTTTCCACAAGTTCTCATCACTGCCATTTCTGTGCTCATGGTAGCAAAGAGCCAACTGACCCCTGATCTACACATGGCTGCTTCTGGTGCACGTCAGTGCCCGTATGTCTGGGCAGCCCACACGTGCAGGATGAGGAGAGGAAGGAGAACATGCAACTGCAGTGCGAGGTGAAGAGCTATCTGGAAGGAACATTAACTTTGGCCATGAAGGCTGTTTCACCTAATAGACATTCCATAATGACTTTTAATGTTCAGACAGGAAGAGTGACCCTTTAATTTCAAGGGCTTGCCCAAGATGTTTCTAGGCAGCAAAGCATGTGGGACTTGCTCCAGGTAGGAGCATCCCCTTGCCAGGATGCAGACTGAGATTTCAGGGAACCAAGGTCTGTTGAGACAGTCAGACCTTCACTCCTGAAATCTGGCACACTGGTACACACCACAGGTACATATTAGCCCCTGCTAACCCTAGTCTTACTCATAAAGTTCACTGCCTCAGAGAAAGGTGGCATTCTTCTCCCCCTTCCAGGCCTCTTTGCCCAGCCACACTGGCCAGGGAAAGTGGAGGCAGAGAGGGAATAAAGCCATCCTGAGTCTGCCACCAATCATCTTATATCCTGAAGTGTGAGGTTTAATTACCCATGTCATTAGCTTAGCTTACTTCAAAAGTAGTGTTTAATAGACACCATAAAATACAGTTGTACAAGCTCATCCTCTGGCTAGATGGAAAAAGGTTAATTTGATAGAAATTAATAAACAAAGCAGAAAACAATCCTCAATACAACCATGACCTAGAAGCAAGTGAGTAAGGCCAAATGCAGTCCTGTGTAGGAAAAGGTGTTCTGGGAATAAATGTTTAAACACAGTGAATTTACTTTACCTCATTCTTGTATAAGGGAAATAGCAAGCATTTTTCAAAACAAGGAGACATGAATATTTGTAATACAGATAAATACATCTCCAACAAGAAACCTCAGGATGTGTGTTCATCGTGGGCAGTGTGTTTTGTGGTACCTTTAAATATGAAGAGAGAGGCTCCTTTACTCTCCCGACTTGCACAATCCATCAGTGCCTGCACAGCTCAGTGTCCCCATGGGCTTCTACCACAGCTCATTTCCCGTGGCACCAGTTAACACTTCAAATGCACTGCCAAGAATGAAAAATGAAAAAATAAATTGGATTTGCCAGGGGTCCTCGTGCCAGACAAAAGAAACAGGAAGGAAGAAGGAAAGGGAAAATCGTTACTGGCTTTCCTCCATTGCAAGAAGAAAGGAGCCAAAATATCTCCTTTTATTTCCTAGGGAGGGAGAGAGTTAAAAGGGAGACTGAGAGCTGGTGCTGGTGCCAGACACCACGTGGAGAGGGGCTCCCTGCTCCCTCCAGGCCAGATTCACTTCTCAGCTGCCTTGCCAATGCCCCTAATGCTTCCTTCCTGCAGAGACAGAGCCAAACCACGTGAGGTGAAACTAAATTACGGGGTGATTTCCGTGATTTGCACAGACAGCCTGGGGGACAGGAGTGGAACAGCCCCATGGAGAGCCCCAGATCTCAAACTGGTTGAGAGGTCGAAGGCAGCACGAACCCGGTAGCCTTGACGTGGTGCTTCTGGTGAAAGCCTGAGCCTCAGGAGCCCCAGGAGAGTGGGAAAGATGCAAAACACAAAGAGAAGAGGGGTAGATGCTCAGCAGGGCAAACCCACCTTGTTCCACCCTTTCAAAGGCTGTTTGCATTGGCTGACCATCTATCCACAGAACCACTTTAAAATGCACAAAATAACCCCCTTTGCTTTCCAAAGCTGCTTCATCCCACTCCACAGAGGCACATATCTACTTCCTTTCCCCTTCCAACCTCACTTCATAAAGTGCTTTTTAAATGCATCCCAGTGTCAAAAAAACCCCAACAAACCAAACACTTAACCCAAACACAGCCCCTCTCTCTTCTGCTCCAAAGAGCAATTAAATTCCATTACCCTTCCGCCGGCTCACTCAGGCACAACGGTCACTGAGAGCCTGTGGAACTGTCATCGAGTGATCATCGGTGTGGTGACTCTGAGCTGCTGTCATTGAGACACCAGCACTGCTTGGGAAAGCCTCAGTCACAGCTTTGCTTAACATCCACTCCTTATTCGCACAGCTTGGTTGTTCCCTCGCTGCAGATGGAAGCAAAGCACATACACACGCAGGCACCTAAGGCCCAGGGGGATCCATGGGCTTGTGATTACATCCCAATCTCCAGAAGCAAAAGCCCTGCCCCAGAAACAGCAAAACACAAAGGTGAGGCTGTGAGCTGATGGGAGTTGGCTGCATGTGTGGCATTGCCATCAAATATCCTGCCCTCCTTCCGCCTGGATTAACAAAGCGGTTTTATTCCACTGATTTTGCAGCTGAGTTTTGGGTAACATCTTGAATGCCCTGTGAGCCCTGCAGCCATGTCATCTTTATTAGCCCCTAAAACACTGGCTGTTTCCATCTCTCAGTCACACAAACGCACCCCAGAACTTTAGCAGCACATCACCATGCCTCAGTCTTCCTAATGGGTGCAAAGACTGCTTTGCAATAAACACAAAACCCACTAGAACAATACATATGATGGAAAATAATGAAAAATTAATCTTGATCAGCCAGGAAATTACCCAAAGGAAAAGAAGAACTAAAAGTCTGCAGAAGAGTCCCCAGGAGACAAATCTCATGTCCTGGGCTCAAAGGTCACTTTGCTCTAAGCCACAAGGAAGAGGAATTCAAAATAATATCTCACTTCAGAAGTATATAACGGGAAAGCAAAAAAAGCCATCTGGACCATCAAGTCTGTCCTGTCTTGTTTCAGGCAACTCCAGACATGACACAGAGCTATCTTATGAGGGTCAGGGCAGCTGACCTGTGGGCACGATAAGAGCGTCATACCTTGAAAAAGACTTCATTCCTTCCCAGCTCAGCGTTTCCAATAAGAAGTTGGAGTATATTCCCTCTGCACTCTTCTTCAGTCCCTATTCATGACTCAGTAAATAACACAGTGAAGACAGACATCACTTCTCTAAAACCTGCAGCCCTTAAGATGTACTGAAGCATGTATCAAACAACAGTGACACCTTAAAATCACAGGTGACTTCTGAAAGCATTGGCTTCTATTTTTGGAAGGCAATTCCTTCCCTTGAAGTATCTTGTTTAAAAAAATAACAGTTTTTCCTCCATTCTGTTGATACTTGTGACAGAATGATTGCAAGCTCTCAATTACTCTGTATTCCGTGTGCTAATCCCCTTGGAGATAACGTGTCGCAGTCACCGTGAAACCAGGCACTTAATGAGATGATTGAAAATAGTAATCAGGCACTAGGTGAAACTCCTAACCTCTGGCTATTTGGGATTACTGACTCCAAAGGATAAGTTGAATTATTTTTCTATTGCATTTATTCACCAATCCATACAAGCTTTTTATCCTTACTTCAAAAATACATAAGCGATGTGCTTCAGTTCACAGAACAATACTTACTGTCACAGCTGAGACCACAGGTCAAGGTGGCTGAAGCTGTGGATATAAAAACTACAAGACAGAGAGCGGATGGACTTCTGAATGCAGATATGGACAACTTAGCAAATCTGTGCCTCCTGGTAGGGGACCTTTCCTTCCTGGAATTCCTCCTTTGCAGTCAGTTCACATGGTGGTGGTGAGTTCACAGACAAATGCCCACGACAGAACGAATGCAACATTCCCGTATTTTTCATGCTGCTGTTTTCCACACTGATGTTTTCCCCGGTGGAAGCTACAGGACAGCCAGTTTCTCCACAATACCAAAGTATCGTGGTTTTACGTAAGCAGAAAGCACTCAGTGCCCATCAGTAGAAGAGCTGTTGGCACTAGTAGAAGCAGATGGGAACAAAATGTAGCAAAAGGGCAACAGCTCAGTCCTGCAAGAGAAGGGCTCTCATCCAGAAGTTTTCACAGCATGTCCGTGAGAAAGAAAGGGAAAATCTAATGAAAAGCCTAAAACTGGTTCGCACAGTAAATGTTTCTCCTGTCTCCCTACCATGAGATAAGAAACTCCATGGTTTCTAGAAGAAGTCTTGACAAGAAAAGACATGCAAAAGAGTCTCTGCCTCAAGCTGAGTAGAAGTGAAGATAGGCAAAGATATGCCTAAGTATTTTCACTGTTTATATCTACCTTCATCCCCAGCATTCTTGCAGGTCCCCTTCAGGAACGGGAAGGCCCCTATTAGGTCTCATTGGAGACTTGTTTTGTCACCAGAGCAGAGCAGAGGGACAGAATCACCTCTCAATCTGCTGGCCACGCTTTTTTTGATGCAGCCCAGGACGCGATTGGCCTTCTGGGCTTGAGCGCACATTGTTTGCTCATGTCCAGCTTTTCGTCCACCAATACCGTCAAGTCCTTTTCCCCAGGGTTGCTCTCCAGCACATCATCCCCCAGTCTGTAACTGATAATGAGGATTGTCCTGACCCAGGTGCAGGACCTCACACTTGGCCTTGTTGAACCTCATGAAGTTCACATGGGCCAACTTGTCCAGGTGCCTCTGGATGACAACCTGTCCCTCTGTCATACCAACTGCACAACTCAGCTTGGTGTCATCTGCAAATTTGCTGAGGGTGCACTCAATCCTAGTGTCTATATGATTGATGAAGATATTAAACAGCACCGGTTCCAGTACGGCTCCCAAAAGGACAACACTTGTCACCCACCTCCACCCGGACATCGAGCCATGGGCCACCAAGCTCTGGATATGATCATCCAGCCAATTCCTTACCCACTGAACAGCCCAAACACAGAGAGAAGAACTTAGAGAGAAGGATGTTGTGTGGGTTTGCATCAACGGCCTTGCAGAAGGCCAGACAGATGACATCTATTGCTCCTCCCTTGTCCAGTGATGTAGTTACTCCATTGTAGAAAGCCACTAGCTTGGTCAGGCAGACCTGCCTTCGGCCTGACAGGAGCAGGATACCAGGGCCCCTTGATCCTGGGTACTCTCTGACACCTGCTCTCATTTCTGTTTCAAGGAGGGCAGAGCCTGGCTCCACCAGTCTATCTCTTGTTCAGCCATATATAAGCACTACATTTTAAGACATAAATAAGAACCTAAAGCAACCAGGCCAATTTCTCCATTAAACACATATTGCCACCATGAGGCTGAAATGAAGGCTTGGGTCTGAATATATTGTTGACAAGAATCCATTTCCAGGGGCATCAATTATTCAAGGTTGCAATAAATCATTTACAAAGCGCTGAAAATTCTGAACAGGGTTGAACAAACACAAGGCTTCATCATCACCCATTTCTCTTAGAGCCAGATCTGGGCTGGGAAAAGGTGCCTAGCTTAAACAGGATTGACTGGAGATACTGTACTCAGTGTATTGTACTCTGAATAAGGGGTAAACTTTATAAAATAAAAGGCAACTCAAGGTTAAGCCTCATTCAGGCAGTTCCAGGGCTGCAATCTTAACTCATAGCAACACTTGAAGCTGGTAATTTGCAGCTATCTTGGGAATGACTGAAGGGGAGGTCCAGTCATACTTCTCCTGCCCTGGCGATATGTGTGTACAGAAGAGGTTCTGACACCTCTTGAGATGATCAGAAAATGCTCCACAGCATTTTCTGCCTGCCCTTTGTGGGCCAGTGCTCTGACCTGCGGCGATGTTCAGGTCACCTGGGTAGGAACAGTCCTGACCAGTGGGAGTCTGTCCACCAATATCAGGACTCGGAATTTCTCTACGTCTTTTTATAAATGGAATTTGAGACATCCTGTGAACAATGACATGGGAAGGTTTCACAAGGCATGCATAGGATAATCTGCTAAACAGGAGGGAGCTTCTGCCCAACATAACGTGAACCACATAGTGAAATGCTGCAGCCAGCTAACATGAGGTTGGATCCTGCTCATACTAATCAAATGCTCCCCAGATGAAGTCTGATCCAACTGGTGTGACCCACTGTTGTGAGCAACCTTTGCAGTAGAAAAATCAGTCTCCTGGACTTTGGAAGCTTCTTCAGCTTGGTTATTATCCTGCAAATCCCTTCCTTAGGAATAAAAAAAAAATAAAGCAATAGATAGATGGTGCTGACACAAGAGAGCAGAAAAATCAGTGCGCCTGTTTGAATCATTTGCTGTTTGGGACATACTTTCTCTGCCAGACTGTTACTTTGAGCCCTGCGGTTCACTTTCCTTTTATTTTCTGGACCAAAAACCTGCTACTGTTTTCTCTGTGAGTCTGAGTGCTGCTGATTCCTTTGTCTGGGCCAGCCGCTATTAGTCATTTGGGGCTACTTCCTGCAAGGTTTTTATTCACTCTAAGACCCACAGAGGGATTTAAAGCTTTGCAGCAAGCCACAAAGGCCTCGTTGATCATTTAGCCAAACCCAGGGCTCTCTGTCACCCACCCGCATCAGCCCAGAGTGACTCAACCAAGATAAAGGGTGATGTGACACTGTGGTGGATCCAGCCTCGTGTCAGAGAGATCAGAGCCTGGCTGCCAGGTTTGAGAGGCCATCTGGCTCAAGAAGGAGCCGTGGGCTTGATTTCTTTCCACAGGATCATTGCTGGCAATGTAACAAAGCAGAATCGGGCCATTTGGAAGCAATGAAAGCTCTGATGCAGTGTCGCTGGGCTTGGCATTGACACTCACATCACTGAGCCAGCAGTGATTTTCCCATACAGACTTACCTTGAAAACATCCCCAGCATGCTGCCAGTGATTTGGAGACGCATGCCAATATATTCTGGACCATTAAGTATGCCATGTTTCATGTTCCTGTGCAATTTTAAGAGTTGCAGTATCAGCCAAATCTCCACAGAATATTAAAAAAAGAACTTAGAAATATTTCACATTAAAATTCCCTGCTGTTTGCAAACGTCCTGCTGTAGCCTACTGTGGTCAATGGGTGATTCGTTTTCCATGGTTTGGGGGTACATTTATTTAATTGTGTATTTTCCAATTTTACCATGTGCTGGGCAGTAACAGTCTTCTTCGGGGTCCGTGTACAGCAGGCAGCACTATATGTTCCTGGACCACAACCTACCTATCAGGCTCAGTCCTTGATAGTATTACAGATAATGAACTGCAGGGACAGAAACATGAGGAAAAGCAATGCAGGAGTGGGCCCTAATGACAGACAAAGGCTGCTGAAGACTTCAAGAACTGATTCCTGTTCTCCTTCTCATTGCTAACGGGAAACCTCTGCCATGTATTACTTCCAGCCAGGCTGTCAGTCCATGTCGTACCCGTGGTCCCCTGGTGAAACAGGGAGCCTTGGGCCCTGCATCCAGTCTGAGTCAAGGAGCTCCACCTTGTCAATGTGCTTCCAGCTAAAGTGAGCAAGCTGTGCTCTCCTAGCACAGACAACATGTATTGTCTGCAAGGGGTCTGGAGTCTTCCCCACATGGGTCACAAATGATGTTATTCCCAACAGAAAAGGACAGAAGGATCATTAATTTTCTGTCTGCCTGATTCACATGAAGGCATTTGAAAGACATTTTGGGTTTTCCCTCCGTTTCTTTCTGTTCTGCTTGATTTGAGAACATGCCTTTGCATTTTGCCAGCAGGTTTCCTTACTAGGACATATCTGCACTGTGATACTTGGTTACTGTGAATAGAAAAAAAAAATGCACAATTTTTCTTGCTTCCCTAAAGCCAAAATAAATTAAAAACACACCAGTATTCCTCAGAGATACTTCCCTTTCTGAATGTCCATAACTGCAAGCATCTATACATATACATATGAATATTCCTATGGCTATCCTTAGACTACATCTACATCACCTTTTCTAAGCAGATACAAGGCCACCATCCCTATCCTAAAACCAGCCAAATGCCACTTACCTGTGCAAGAATAACATTAAACCTATATTATTATACCTGTCACTGCCTGTGGGAAGGGGGCACCCTAGCTCAGAATTTCCTGGCCCTCCTTCTTCAATTTTTCTAGCTGAGTCTAAAAGTTACAGATTTAAATAGCTGCACTTGCCTTGATATTTGGCTAATTATTGCTGTCTTCTGGGTGACCTGAGGTCATTTGGGCTGCAGCAGGAGCAGTCCTGGGGGTATTTCACATCACTTTTGTAGCAGCCAAATCTTCAGCCTAGTAATTCTGCCTAACTAACCATTTCAGATTCTCCACTTCAAATGTATTAAAAAGAGCAACACTTTTTTGAAAACACTATAAAAATATGGCTCGTGTATTGAGCCTTCTGGCAGATGCCTAAAAGCACCTGAAAAGCTTGGTGAAAGCCTTTTAAAATCTGTCTCTGGTTTCCCAAACTGTTTGTCACCCACAAGAGGTCATCTTTTCAAAGACCTAACCTTCACTGGCCCCAAGTGGCACAGGATGGGGATGTGGAGAGAGGAAATAATGATCTCCTTGGATTGGAGACGAGCAGCTCATTCAGCATTCCCCTTTCCTTGAGATCTCCCCACGTTGCAGAGTTCAGGAAAGACTGCAGGAAAACAGTAGCAAGGATATTCTTGCCCCTTTACCTGCCAGGCTCAGGACAAGAGGCCAGATGCACGCAGTCACCCAAATTACTCACACAGAAACCCTGAGAAAGGGAGGTAGACTTTAGCCAGCATGCACATTAACTTTGAGGGTCAATGCTTACAGAAGGTAGCTGCCAGCTGCACCATGATCAGTACCACTCCTCACTCCGTGTGTCAGAGGCACGTTTTGGGAATACAGCACTTTCAAATACCACAGGATTTAGCAGAATTCTGGCAACGCAACCAAGCAATGTAACACGCTGCCTACACAACTTTCGACTGCCTGCCTGCTGGTGGCAAAACTATTGGCAATTCTTTGTGATAACCTCTCACTAGTCCTCCAGGGCTCAACTGCCCTGGATCCCCAGTTTGCATACATCTGTAGCAGCTTAAATGGACATAATCATCTTAAAAGTGAACAAGGCATACCTATGGCAAAAGTGAGCTCATGGCCCATGCAATTATTTGCAGACAACACTCCATCAAGCAAGATTTTTGGTACAGTTCTTGTTTGCAATCCTGTCTAAACACAAACCTTCTGATTTTTCACAAATCCTTTGAAATCATGTCCCTTCAAGCTTGTGAAAAAGTCTGAAAGTACAGAACAGTTCCTCTGTCCAACTCCTTCAGTGGGAACCCCTACAGTAGAAAGAAATAAACCTCTTGCCCAGGAATTGAGACTTTTCCAATTCAGGCTTTTGTGGCTCCCACCCATCTGCGCCAGTGCAATAGCAGGCCCACGTTTGGCTCTGTGGCAGAAATGGGGAAAGAGATATAATTGTGTTTCTCCAGGGAAAGTGGTCATTAGGAGGGTATTATCTGGATAGCGCTTATGCAAACTATGGCTGAATGGGCTCTATTTACAATAAGAAAAATTGCCAGAAAGTGATCAGAACATATGCGATCTGATGAAAAGGCTGCACTTGAGCAACATGAAAAGCCAATAATCTGTGAGGAAGTAGCTGTTTCATAGTTAGGAATTTTAAGCAGGGATAGTGCTGGGGAAGGGATTTCAAATCTAATCAGATCATCAGCTCCAAAAATCTCCCAGTCGTCCCAAACCTTGTTTGAGATTTGGGCTAACAGACAGACAGAAGGTTGCTGCAGCCCACGGGCCAGGTTCAGACCTGATTTATACTTTCTGCAGATCCACAGTGTTTACAGTAGTATATCCCTGGCTTCTTGGTGTGTAACCTTTTAACAGACACAAAATCCTGTCCTCACCCATTCACTATCAAGGAGGTCATACACACCTGATAGAAGATATCTGACCCATTACACCACAGTTTGTCCCACTAAGCTGATGTCAATCACGACATCTGTGTACTAACTTGGAATAGCCCTGAGACTCAGTCTCTCAGTATTTCTTCTACGCTTTCAGCCACAAAGTCAGCCCCAGTCAAATTCCCTTCTCACATTTTGCTGAAAAAAATTGTGTGCATGACTACAAGATACACCAGGAGCTTTTATCTTGGATACCTGCTTTCATTGTGCATATCCCAGTGCTGATTCAATAGCACTGTTCTTCCTTAAGATAACATTTCCTAGAAAAAGGCATAATAATTCCTTAACATTAACTTTGTGAATTTGTAAGCATAGACTGGGAAAAAAACTCGGTCTATCAGAGGAGCTTAGTAGAGTTTGACAGGTTTGAGAACTTACAGGGAAAATTTTGTAGGGATCTTCAGTAACTCAGTGGAGTCAGGCATGCACTTGGGTTTCTGCTACTAGATCATTCATGAACGATAAACCACTAAACCACCACAAATGCATGTTCCTCATACAAGAGCATAACCTTATTTAGCCAAAGAATTAGCTCCCTATCAGTTTGTGCCATAATTTGTAATTAATGTAAGAAGATAAAATTGCTGCACCTCCAACTGTTTTCAGCTCACCACCTTCCAGCACTGCTACCACCGCTGCATATTTATAATGTAGTAGATTTGTTTTTCAAGAACATGTTCCAAGTTCCTTGGAATACGAATAAACTTGTGGTGACCCTCTGATTGCCACTCATTCTCTCTTTCCCATGCAGAGAATCAGAGCTTGCCAGCTTATTCCTCCTATGAAAACTAAACTTTTGATCAGCCTTGTTGCCATGTCCTAAGCCTCCTTCCATTTCACTATATTCTGTAAGAGATGCAGAGACCAGAACTGCCTACAGTATTCCTGGTGTGGGCAAGCCATGTATTCCTACAGCAGCACTGAGAGACGTCCCTTACTGCTAGTCCAATCCCACCAATATTTTGAGGCTTCTGCTGAAATTTTCCTGAGACTTTCCACTGCAGCCCTAACCTCTCTCTTCACCAGTATGGGCCAAACAAAACCCCACTGTTTTACATAAGATGTTAGTTTATTTTTCCTTAATGGCACAGTGTTACATTGTGATTTGGCTCACACTTTACTGCTCACTCATGAAGACTCATGAAGATGTTCACAGACTCCATCCCTCACCCTGGATAACTCTGTACCATCAAAATAAAGACAGGGCCCTCCAAAGAGAGATTTGTATCTTCCCTAGACAGACATTTCAGACTTTCTCCACCAGATGTGTAATGTTTAGTCCACAAAAATTGGGCAGGACGAACGCCACTGTGGAGCGTTCACCCTTGAGTTCACAAAGGGAGGCATAAGAAAGCTCCTGTGATCTTAAGTCACTCTATAAAATACAGAAAAGTGGGTCTGCAATTCCTAGCAGTACAGGATTAGTATCAGAATTAATAATGGAATAGGGTTCAAAAGGCACAAGTTTCAGTCCTTTCTCTCTGCAGACTTCGCCTTCTCTTCCCTTGTTGCCAGCAGTGCCAAGAACCACGAGGCATGGTACAGCATACTCTGCAGACACAGATATTCACCTGACACCAGCTCAGTGACTGCAGAACTTCAACTTTTGCCCCAAATATCTACACATCCTGGGGGTTTACTCTCAATCTTTTCTTGTGCTCAAATTTAAATCTTAAATTTAGACTCTGACAAATCCTTTCTCTGTGGATCACTAGCCATATGTCCCCTTCCCATATCGTAATGGCCACCTGCAATCTGACACAGAGCATATGGAAGGAGATAGAGTTGTATTTGTGCGAGTCTGATTAGCCCTAGATCTTTCAGTGCAGTTAGTAACACATATGGCCACTATCCTCATCGTGTTCATCAAACAAGCAAGACCATCTTGTTCCTAACTTCAAGCCTTAGAGTACTTCCAGAATGACAGTCCTAGACCTAACTTCCCCGCTTATTATTTTCCTTCTCTGTTCGGCTAGACAAAGGAACACTGCGCTCCCTGAACTGAAGAGAAAAGCAAAAAGACTGTTCATTAGGAAATGAGTAGTCCTCTGGTTTGTGAGAAATGCAGATGGTTTTGCCGGATTTCTTTTTCTTTATGCATTGATCTCTCAAAAAAATTACATGAAGTTGTACTTACACAATATTTAGATAGGCAAACTTCCAGGAGAAGAAAGGGTATCAATGATTCAATAAACTGTCTCCTTTCCTGTCCTCTCAGAGTTAATGGTGAGCCATATCCAGTTCTAGAGTTGGCTGGAAGTTTTGTTAAGATGTCAGTGAGATGGTTTGGCTGTTTGCATTGTTTTATGATCTGATGCTAAACCACTGGGCACAAAAGAAATTTTTATAAAGCTGTTTTAAATGGTCTTTAATTTATTAGCTTTCAGAACAGTCCTTCTTTTTACAAACACTCTTGACTAAGAGATTTGAGGGCTTTTCTACTGTATTTGTAAAATCAGAATTGTTTTCAAGACCAGTTTTTGAAGGTTAATGAGAACAGCAAATTGTTTTCAAAATAAGAGTAGTCACATGCAATTTCTAAGATGTTGTCAAAACTACACACACAAAAAAGAAAGTGCTCACAACATAGAACAGGTTGATCAGCCATTTAAACTCTTCAGAAGTGCTTTGGTAAAAGTTTGTTTAGTATAAATACACTCTATGCAAACTTCCTCACCAGCTCAACCAGAAATCAGATGCTGTTTTTCCTGTCTTAGCAAAGAGATATCTGGTAGCATGAACTACATCTCTAACTAGACGACTGACTCATTGGTGCTACATGTTTCACAGCAAAATACACAGAATACCTACTATGCCATTTATGAATGCATTACATTCCCACCACTGCTTAGATCCTAAAATGTTAGGATATATGGAGTCTTGCTTCTTCTCTCAGACGCAAACAATGAAAAGAGAGTCAGCTCAGGGAGAGAAGAAGAGCAGCTACAAATCTATTTGATCCTTTCATATCTGAGGAAATAATTCTTTGGGATCTCCATAACCCCAAAGAAATTAATGACAAGTCTCCAAAGAGGATTCCTCAGGCCTCAAGTCAGAAATGCCATCCCTGTCATGGATATTCACAGGCGTATTCTACAGCACTCTAACAGAACAGGGCATACCTGCTTTTTCCTCTTTATCAGGGAGGGACTGAGATAAAAGATGAAGCTTGAATGGGATTAGGACTCCTAAAACGGCCACCGGTATAAAGTATGATGTACAGAAGCTCACGGCTCATAAGCTTCCCCTGATCTGCATCTTTACATCCCTAATTTCCTGAAAAATTTGGTCCTAGCCAACTACTGCTCTGAATGCTGTCTGCTTCCTGCAGCCCTTTACCTTTTTTAGCTGTCAGAACCGCAGGACCACCATGGCTGAGACAGCAGCATGGAGCTGCTCCTTCGCAGGGGCTGCTCACGGCTTGTACCCAAGCACCATGCAGATGTACCAGTGCAAACAGCAGCCCACACCAGGCTTGTGGAGTTACCACTGAGGATGTGGCTTGCCTACAGAACATTTACAAGTGGAGATAAGGCATAAAAAAGTAAAGAAACCAGCATGACCTTGGAAACTTAGGCTGGATTAGCAAGATTGTCAGCAAAGGGGAAGGGCAAGGAGTAAGCGCAATGAAAAAAAAAAAAAACAGTAAATCCTTTTTGGCTTGTAAGCAGACCACATTTTTGGTTGTGTGACTGAAAGGCAATAAACAGAGAGCCAAAGACAATAAGTACAAACGCATTTTCACAGAGCCTCTTCTCCAATTAAACTTAATTTCCCACTAGCTGGTCATTACTTTGATCATAGGACTGTTACTGTCATTGGACTGTTACTATAGGACTGTTACTGTCATAGCCTGAGACGCAACACTGCCAACATGTGAGTACATTACAACTCCTAACCAAGCGGCATTTCTAAGAAGTGCATCACTATTACTGGCTTGAAACACTCCAGAAAATGGCTCGAACCTGCAAGATGCCAGTCTGCCAGCAGGCATGAAAGGGAAAACATACCGTGACTCCACAGAAGGAAAGCCATGGTAGAACTTGGCAGTGTTAGAGTGAGACTCAAAGACCCCAAGTTTAAGTCTCAACTTTGCAAGGGGCTTGTTACATGAGGTGGGATGGAGAAGCTCTCCAGGTCTTTTCGTCCTTTGCACATGCCCACCACAGATGCCAAGGGAAACCAGGGGCAGAAGAAGGGGATGCCATCAGCTCGCTGGTCTGCAATCAGACCTCAGGGGTCTGAGAGGCTGCTCCAAGGAGATCCATGGATAAAGCTGGTGCATTTTCCTTGCAATCGCAAACACCCGCAAATCAGCATTATCAATCTGCTTTGAACAGGCCACAAATGACTTGACGAGGCCAGCACTGTAACAATTTAGAGTACCTGCTGCCAAGTGCACTACTCACTATCTGGCTATAAATCTTGACCTGACATATGCATACGCTATGTTTTCCAGCTTTCTGGCCTTTGTTTTGTAATCCCAGAATGACTGCAATTAAGGAATACTATCTCATCAAAATGCCTATCAGCACACTAGCTTGTAAACACTCGTAATAAGTATGGCTAATAAAATACAGTTTATTAGCCAACCTTGTACAGTATTTTTACAGCCTTTTTCACTCATCATTGAGAAAAATAAATCCTTCGCAGCTGTGCTCGAGCTGGCATTGCTGCCAGCCTCCTTTGGTCTCACCTATAACGAGGTGAGTAATTAAAGTCCTTATAAGAGCAGCAGGGGTTTTTATCACCTGCCACAATCCCATCCTCTGCTCTTCTGACTGATGCAGTGAGGAACTGCCACAAACATTTCCAAAACAGACCAGCAAACAAAACTTGCTTTTGTTGTGTTAAATTGGTAAAAAAATAAAGCTCTCAGCTGCTTGACAGTCCTTGTTTCCTGTCCCAGGATGCCAAGGAAATATCTGATGGCCCCTCAGAAGTCTGGTGGATCAAAACGCCTGGTCAGGAGCGTGAAAGAGCTGCCTGTGAATCATTGCAGTTAAAATGCTAACAAGCAAATAGCTGGAAGTAAGTGCGATGGGGGAAGCCTTCACTCCATGATGTTCTCAGGAATCAATTAGTCTGGAGTGATGGTAAAGAAGTGATGATTTGTTTGGGGTTTAAGGAAATTGCAAACACTTTGCTTTTATTTATGCCATGACCTTGCTTGTTCTCAGCCACCACCTGGGCAAATGAACCACAAAACAGGAACATTGTAAAAAGCTTAAACCACCAATTCAAAAGAGCATGTTTCACTTAGTGGAAAAACCTTATCTAGTCTTCCCTTGCTGTTTTGTAGCAAAGCCTTGTTTTTTAGAGGTACTTGGTGAAGTCAATTATCATGATGTATGGAGTTACTTTCCATGAGATACACATAAAACCAAATGCTTGGCAGTAAACATAAACATCCCAAGTTTTCCTCCTTCTTCTGTCCTTTTATCTCTTTTTATTACCACATTCAGAAGTATAAATTGGTAATTTATTGAAAAATGAATGCTAACACCTACTGAAGTGGCACTATTTGCTACCCATGTTACTGTGAATAGAGTTTGGTTTTAGGAGCTTTTTTCTTTATGTTTTTTAACACAATCATAAACAAAAATGATTCTGAAAAGATTACTTAAATATTTTCCCTCTCTTTTTTTTTTGTTTTCTTTCAAAAAAGAAACACTGAAATCAACCCAGGGAAAGTAATAAGATTTCTTTGTGCAAATACTATTCTTCATCAGGTCCCCACATGCCATGCCAGCACTGCAGCCTGGGGGGGTACCACAGGCAAAGAGATGTGTCCAGGGCACCTGAGAACCAGCCAGCAGAAAACCTCAGCAGCTTCAGTTTGGGACCCTTATCCAGAGTAACAAAAAATTCCTGTGACCAAGGGTACAAATGTAGACTAGTGACCTACTTGAGGCAACAAAGTCATCAAAAGAATTAACTCTCGTTAGCACCCAAGCTGCTAGGTTACATTTACTAGCAGGTGCACCTCCCTGGGAACAGCAAATCACTCCAGATAATGTTAGCAGTCATTTGCCCAGAGCAAGGTTTGCAGGGAAGATGAATTGCTATTATTGGCACAATTTACATACCTGGAAAAAAAAAATAATTCTTTCTCATGTTATAAAGCAACCAAAGCGCTTTGGGGACATGTGAGAAAACCCCTTCGTAGCAGCTCTGATCAGACAGACCAGATGAACTGGTCGTGCAGCTTTCCCCAAGTGTTTCCCTTCAGAGGAGGGCAACATAAATCACAGCATCCTAGAGGAGGAGCTCAAGGTTGTAATCCCCTCCAGCTGGGATCAAAGTGATATATGTGGTGCTGCCAATTACAAAATGCTCTAAATAGATATTCTACCATATGACCTTCCGGGGTTCACTATAAAGCATAACCTCCTGGTCTTTCTGAGGCCCTTTCCTTGTCCAAGCC
>NW_009732635.1:12203-64399 GCF_000703405.1 Apaloderma vittatum | reverse complement strand
AGCTGCTGAACCAAGCAACTGGAAGGTATTCCTTGCTGCCATTAACACATTTTAATGAAATCTATTTTCTTATTATTTTCACATATCTAAAGTAATTCAGGTGAACTGGAAACTGTTTACACAAATACCCTGTGACTACACTAGTTACACTCTAATTCTCCCATGCCTACAGAGCAAATCACTCCCACCTTCTGCTTTGTCCCCGAGCTGAATGGACAGTGATAACTTTCCACAGGGCAGACAATTAAATTAAATCCATTCAATTCCAGAAGTTATCACAATTCAGAGGGAGGAAGTCTTTTGTCTGCTAAACTCCCAAGGTTTGTAACAAAGGGCCTAATGCTCTATATAGTTTGAATAATGACAACTGTATGAAAATTGTGTAGGATTTTTTGACAAGAGCAGCATTCTTCATTGAGAGAAAACATCTCCTTACTATAAATGCATCTGCTGAAGCACTCTAAAAATACAGCCTAAGAGTGAAGTCACACTGTATTAAGCACTGTAGTATTCTATTTTATACAGTGGTTATGCAACCCCATTCACCAGATGCCTTACACAATGCCCCCTAAGGATTCAGGCATTCTTTAAGTCAACCTCTCCCCAGTGCAGAAATACATGTGAGTGGAATCAGGAGTGAATTTGGATTAGGTTCTCTGCACAAGTGGATCTTATACAGCTGCCCACTGCTACATGTTAATAGTGGAGACGGAAGGCCAAACACCTCCAATACGCATGAGGAAGAGTGCAGGATTTGTGTTTCATGGAGTGACACACAAAAAAAGTCATGAGGAGACGAGCCTTGCTCTCCAGCAGAGCCCGAGCAGCACTGCTGCTCAGCACAGCCCTGAGCCTCTGCCTTTGGTAGCTGTTACAAAGTCTTACAGATTCTTGGACACGACCTTAGCCTGGCCAGGTAGTACCTAAGAGAACAAATGTAAGATACAACTAAATTCCTTTTCCAAGTATCTTCTAATGCAAATAGTTACTGTGTGGGAAGGAACACCAAACTCTGACCCTGAGCAGTGGAAGGAAGGTCACACAACTGATGAAGACCAGGGGTTACACCTTCATCTCTCCCTGCTGGTTAGGCCCCTGGAGAAGACTACTGTTAAAGTGGGTATGCTAAAGCGAGTATGATACTGCAAGTCCAATCGCCAGGGGGTTTTGCTTGGGCAAATCCCAGCTGGCAGTGGATGTCTATGCACAGAGAATCATAGAATCATAGAATGGCCCAGGCTGGAAGGGACCTTAGAGATCATTTTAATCCAGCCTCCCTGTCGCCAGGGACGCCACCTCTGGACTAGATCAGGCAACACATGGGGACCGAAAGGGAATTTAACCCGCAGCCTTGGTGTTGTTAGCGCCACGTAGCTGGTCTCCTGCAAGGCATATTCTGGGTCTTTAGGAAGCCTGTAGGACTTGCAAATCCCACTTAGTGTCCAAATCAGGCTATCAATAAAAGTCTCAGCTCTAATGATTGGAAGACCAGACTCAAGCCCAGCAAATTGGTCAGAAAAGGGTCTTAAATCAGCATAGCAGTAACTAAAGACAACTACCATTATTTATTTTTACACTGGAGGATATCTGTACTATATCCTCCCTCTACACGGAATTAATTCTCAGATTAGCACCAGAAAACCATTTTTAAAAGAATTTCTACAAACAGAATCACAGAATGTTAGGGGTTGGAATTCAGTCTTAGGCTTTCAAACTCATGCATTAACTAATGTAGAAGTAGCTTTCTCCATCCTCTCTTCTGACAATCATAACACTTCTGTTTAAACATTGGGAGAAGCCATTCTGTTTAGCTAATCCTGATCTGTTGAAGAAGATATATTAAATCAACGCCTGTTACCTTTTAGTAATTCCTCAGAGTGAACAGCCGTTGCAAAGGATTTTCGCTGGCAACGAACACAACAGAAAGGGATTGTGGTAAATGAAGGAATTCTGCAGAAAAGCCACTCCCATTATCTAAAGCAGATAATGAGCACCAGAGCTAGTGTGGAAGCAATTAATTTTAATCACTTATGAGGCAATAAAATTTAATTATGGGTTCTTTGAAAACTAAACCCCCAACAATTATTGTTAATAGTCTTTTCTCGATGGCAGATAGTGAACAGAATTTGTTGAGGCTGTTTTTCCTGCAGTTAATTTACATGGAAAAAAAATCAGCTTTTAGTTAAGGATTCCTAGGCTTACAATAATATACAAAACTGTTATTGCACTAAGTTTAGATCCCACAGGACAGAAACGCAGTCTTTGAGGAACTCTTGGATACGCTTTTACATAATTGGCATTCTCCTCTCTGCTGAGGTCTCAGATCTTTACTATCTGTTCAGAGGTACTTTCATCTCAGAAGACCTGGAAGTCTCTAGCTTCATTTCAGGTACATTCGTGCTAGTAAGAGCAGAAATCACAAGTGGTCGTTTTGGTTTGCACTAATTTAGGTGCTGTATGAGAGCTCTAGCTGGAGAGTAACAGTGTTGGTAACCCAGACCACAGCACAACCAGGTGACTTCTGCCCTGAGTTGATGTGGCTGGGGCCCATATTCACTCTCTTTCTGCATCAGGTGCTGCTGCAATTTCGAACAGAAAATGAACTACATTCCCTCCAGTCCAGTAGCAGATTCTCACCCAGCCTGAACTGTATGAGGAGAGCATAAGAATGGAGAAGGACCATCAGTTAAATTCTTGTATTTCTCATTTTGATGCTCTGCTCATCTGCTTCTCTCACGACTAGCTACAGAGCCTGACTTCTCTTGCCCTTGAAATAGCTTCCAGCCCATTTAAAGTATAATAACCTCCGAGGCTATCATATTTGCCAGAAATTACTTAGAAGCATGTGCTAACGAATGCAAGCTAATGAATCTAGAATTTGCCCAGTGACTTAAAAGTCAATCCTTCTTCCCCTGTACTCTCCATCTGTGCCCTTTGAGGCCTGTGCCTCAGTGCCCTTAGGAATCTGCATCTTCTGTGCCTGGTGTGAGCAGTGTTCAGATGGTAAATCGCATTACTACATTGTGTTACCGATGTCCATGGTAACACGGGCATATCTCTCCCCCTCACCAGCACTCCAGAATTTCTTTGCTCACCTGTACCAAGCTCTAACAGCCATGTTTTGTTGTTCATACGAAAACTCCATAGCGGGGGCTCCCCATGAGATACTACTGCTGAGGTACCACGTGCTTGGGTATCCGAATGAGATAAAAATGATACAGCATTGCTGAGAGCTTCATTTCAGGATCAAGGGCTCAGGCTAAGCTGCAAAACAGATAAATAGTGGTACTTTTACAGCTGTTAGAAGAGTACTGCAAAAGATTTCAATGCCTATTTTGGGATATACTAAGAACTCAGAACCCGCTAGCAGTAAGAATATACTACTTATTTGCTTTCAGCTGGCCACATCAATGTATTAAAATTTTGACTAAAGGCTCAGGTTTGTCCCTCAGCAAAGGTCACATTTTGACTACTTCACCTCCACTGTTCCGTCTTCCATGAATCATGAAAGGCAGCAAACACTTCAGCCCATGCCCCATGATGCTTAGTCAGAACATGACCCACTTTTCTAAGAGTTGTTCCAAGTGCTTCTGTCATAAGGGGATGGATTGTAACGCCTCTCAAAGACAGTGAATAGCAGAGGGCCATTTTAAGCTATAATGAGGTCTCATTACTACAAGAGATCTTGAAGGACAAGAGCTTGGCAGCATTTAGTACTGCTCAGGAAGTCAGAAAAAAGAACAAGATTGTCTAAAGCTGGAAGAGCAAATGTTTTTCCTGAAAAGGCACCTGACCCTCTGTGATTAATATCTTGGGAAATCATTTACACCAGAGGCTAAAAGCAGTGTAAAATCAGCACAGCAACATTATGCTGGCTTTGCACTAGTGTAAGCAACTCTGCAGAGACTGACAAAAAAAGCATATCCATGGAGTTTAACAAACTTCATGCTACAGGAGTAAAAAATTGACCTTTAATCACAAGAAACTTTTCCAGGAAGAATGAATTGTGCCAGAACTACAAACTCCAGGCACTCCTTGCAGCTCCCTGCAAAACAGCTGCATTTGCTACTCTTGGATACTCTTAGACAATCCAGAGCATTCAGCCAAGATTATGGTAATCCCGAAGCACTAGCATTACTTCCTAGCAATTATTCATCTTTCCCCCAAAGTACCTTGAATGTAATTTGCAACAAATGCTTTTGTCTCACAATTTCATCTTTACAAACTTTCCTGAATTAAAAGAGTTCATCTCAACTGGTATTATCAGTCTGCAGAATTCAATATATTTTAATTACGAGGATGGGCGAGAGTTTAGCCTACCTAGTTAATGACAAAATATTATGTTCTCTATTTAATTAGGACACATTAAAAGGTTCGTATTTAAATCCTGTTCAATGTAAGGGTGAATGTTACAGCATAACTAGATTATTCCCTATAAATTACATTATGCAGCGTTACACATTGAGATACAGAAGGAAGAGAAACAGAGGCTCTGGGTACTATTTGGCAGCTGGCTGTTGTAGCATAGCAGATTTCAATGTCCTGCAGATGGCTATAGCAGTAGCATTCACGTGCTTCATATGGCATGGCAGGACCTCCTGTCCTTGCAGAGATGACAAGAGTGCAAATTATACCTACTGAAAGCTTCCCAAAGTCCAGGGCCGCTCCAGCTAAGATTTGGTGTTATAAACACTATAAACAGGAGCCAGAGGTGCTCTCCCCTTCTGCAGCCTCTTCTTGGTTGTTGCAGTAGCCCATGCTCCTGCTAGTGGTTGTTCACATCTGGCCAGGACACAGGGGCATGCGTTGAGCCACTGGTATTGCACATCCACTGTGGTTGTGGATTTTAGTATAGTGCTAACTCCCGATCCCATCCTCACTTTTATGGATCACTTTATCTTAAAGACAGAGAGGTGCTAAGCTCCTAGGTAGACTCCTGGATGCAAGCACAGAGAACCAAAGGACAAACAGGCTTTTAAATCTTGAGAGTGCAAAATATATTTGGTAGGGGAAGGAAAACTACTTGTTGGGGAAGGAAAACAATGATGCCTTACAGGCTAGTTGCAATATCCAGTCCAGGAAAGCCCAGTGACCTGCAAGCCAAGCAGGACTTATTTCTCTGCTCACTGCCAAGAGCTCTTTCAGATTATGAAGTCTCTCCTACTTGGCTACTTCCTATGACTTTCAGAAACCTGATTTTGCCTGTTTCAAATGGTCTCAGAGCAAAGAGATTTCTTAAAGCCTTCCACTGTTTTTTTTCTCTTATACAAAGCATGCATTTTAATCTCGTTATGTTTTAAGATCTCTACCAGGAAAGCAGAGAGTGATAGCAAGAAGTTGTCTTCACTCTCTTACATTCTTCTCTTCGTGCTTTCAACATGTCAAAATATTACCCCTTTGCTACCAACCTCCGCAGGGGCTGCCCAAGTGATCTCCAAGTGATTTAAATGGTGCTAACTGCAAAAGAGCAAACCCAGGAAGGTGATCAACTGGATAAAGAGCCTGGCCAAAATATTCAGCAGTGCCTCCTGGAAATTGAGCCTCCAGAGCTTCCCAGCACTTGGTGAGCTATGGCTCCACAGTCTGGCTCAGCAAAAAATCCCATCTCTATTACTGAAAATTAGGTCCCTTCCTATTTCATTGCGGCTCTTGCCTCCTTTTCTTGCGCTTATCTCAAAAGTTGTGCTTTGTACTGTCTCTTATACCTTCATATGTCTCTTTATCAATCCTCTTTTAAGACAGTGAAAGACAGTGACTACTCATAGATTAGCAAATTTCTTGCTCTGAACAGCATCCTCTTTCATCCGTCATTGTCACTCTCCCCAAGATTAATAAGAAAAAGACATTTATAAGGCAGAATGTTGAAAGCAGAGATGAGCTTGGTACAAAGGATAGCAATTGTAAGGGGTTTTTTTTAGATCCACATTGATCCCAATACCTGTAGAGACTTAAAAATCTTTTCTGAAAGTGGCCGCACCTTCATTACACAACGAAGAAAAGCATATCAAGATTCAAATTCAGGCAGCATTCGGTGTTTGCACAAGGCAAGCCGGGGGATGATTTCTTAGCTCTTTCTGACCATGATAGGAGTATAGAGTTTCATCTTGCATCAGTCAGGACCAAAAAAAGAACTTTTTTCTTAAATAGGAGAAGAGGAGGGGACACCAAAAAGAGATGGGGGAAAAGACAGCTCAAGGGACAGTGTATATATAGATGAGTCTGATTGTGGAAGGACCTTAGTGTCACCTGTTTCAGAGGAGTAGGGAAGGGACCAGCACTTAGCATCATCAGCAAAAGATTAACACTACTGCATAATTACAGAGTACTCAGTGTATATTCAGCCCTTGTGTGTTTTTCTGCTACACTCCACTCTAACTATACGAGAGTCTGTGGACACAAAAGAATCTGTGGTTTAAGTACCTGCAGCTGCTGCAATAAGCAACAACAGGAATGTATAGATACGTGGAGGCACATACACCCACACTTTGCTAATTGGCAGGAGCACTGTTTAAGGAGTTGAATTAAAAGCAGTACAGGTTTTCCCATTTTCCTAAACCGGGAGCCTCTTCTTTAAAGTTCCCATCTCTTAATGTTTCTCAGCCTGTTGCTCTATCATCTGGCTCCTCTTACATTTCATCCGTCCCTCCTGGTGCTTCTTCTTTTTCTTGCATACATGCAGCTAAAGAGAAAGAGCATTTGCTTTGTCCTGCTGTTCTTTTCTCACCACCCTCCTCAGCTCTGAGGCATACAGCAGCTCTGCATCAATTGATGCATTCACTGTCAAGCATTGAAATTATGGTTTCCTAACACACTAGTGTTCTTCAGTGCTTTACAATGACAACCAAGACTTAAAAAAAGAAGAGCAGAATCCAGAATTTAAGAATGAGTAGCTGGCACAATCTGGGGCATTTATTTCATTTTCAGCTTGCAAGAGAAGTGACAAAATAAAAGAAGAAGAACAAGAGAATACAGACATTTTAAGATGTCACTTTGTTCACTGCTACAGGTATTTGTTCACGACTCAGTGGGTGAACACTTGATGGCTTCAGGCTCTTCTGGAGTTTTGGTTGGGGTCTTTTTGTTTGTTTGCTTTTGAATAACAGTTCCACTCCAAATGTGCAAAGCTTTCCCAATGCAGAGTAGGCAGGGTTGTCTTCATCACAGAAGTTAGTACTGGAGAAATGACCATGACAAGAGCTCTTGGATGTTAATCGCATGGGAAATAAAGTCCACACCTAGTTCAAAATTTGGTCTTGGCACTTAGGACCACTCATTCAGGAGTCACATAGTACCCAAAGGCATCAGAGTCTCGGCCCACTCCTTTGCACTTCTAAACAACACATCTCAGCAGATTTTATATCCTTCCTGAAATGTTTTAGCATTAATTTAAAAAATCCCAGACTATCTATCTGCCCCTGTTCTCTCTCTCTACACTCAAAGCTTATTGGGATCCAAGAGAACTTGTGAGCACATGAGCAAACCCAGGCTCTATCTTGCATATCTCCTCAACACAGACTGAAGTGCACTACTTTCCGTATTGAGAGCTTCTGAAAAAGCACTGATGGGTGGCACCCAGCTCTATGACCATATATCCAGCATTAGTTAGCACAGTATTTCCTGGCAGGGCCTGCAGGTAGTGGGGGATACATAAGAGTTGGTTAAATACAAGCTAGCAGTGCCCTGGGTTTGGCATCTTGGGCAGAAAGAGCGTGGCTGGAGGAAACCGCTCCACTTTAGCTTACACTAACAAGTATCAGAGACGTTGTCTGACTTTGAATCTTCCTGACTGCAGGGTGTGCTGTGTACATACTGCAAGATGGGGGGAAAAAGGACAGACACATATGATCCTCAGCTGGTAAATGTTTAGCGGCAGGCACTGTATATGCTGCAGGATGCAGTGTCACGGTATATAGAGCTGCTGAAATCTATCGTCATGCAGACAGCAAGTGATAACATGCACCATGTGGCACAGTGGGTGTCTACTCCATGGACAGAATTTGCAGGCGTTGCCAGAGCTGAAAAAGCAGCAGAAAAGACTGGAATGAAAATGATGGGGTCACTTAACTGGGAAGGGTAAAGCACTGCAACACCTCATTTTGAAAGGATTCAATTTTAATGCTCACAACCACAGCAGAAAATGTTGGACAGCAACACACAGAAATCTTTGGGGAGTTCTCCACTTTTGAAGCCAGACACAAAGCTGAGAGACAGGCTTTATGATACGGGGATAGATACTTGAATTTTGAATGTTGAACCATATTTTAAAAAAAAAAATCAAAACAAAACAAAAATAACAGCCTGAAGGACTGAGAGGAACAGCCTTCCTTTCCCATCAAATCTACAGGCTGAAGATGATGATTCCAGGCCAGGGTTAAAAACCAAACAAAAAGCAGATGTATCATCATGCCTGTCAGCTGTTGCAGAGAATCATGGGGAATTTATGTTCACTTGTCTTTAAAGAGGTCCTATCACACTCATCACCATGGCAGGCATCCATGGTGTCATTGGGTGGGTCAAGCAGGAGGATGTTTAACTGTTACACTAAGTTGTAAAATCCTCAATAATCAGCAATGGAAATAGAAAACCAAATGTCTTTCTCTAGTAGTCCAGCATCAGAATAGTTGGAATAATGGACCTAAGGTAGGTGTTTCTAAGGATGTGTGGCTGTGAACAAAAGAAGCAATGTTGTGCGGGACCACTTTCACCTCCTTTCATCTCCTCTGCTATGGTGGTGTCTGGATCTAACCATCTAGTAACTAACCAATATTTGATCCTATGTGGAAATGGGGAGAAGGAGATGGAGAAGCTGGGGAGAGGACGGCCTTCCAATGAACCATCGAAAGTATTGGCTAGGAATTAGTTTGTACGAGTTGGAAAAACAATCAGTGTGGATGCTACAAAATACATGGAAAGAAAGATGGTTAGGTGGATGATCTGAGATCCCCTCTCCTTTGTGGTGCCAGAAGCAATAAGATTGCAGATTGGAGACAGTTCTTCTATGCAGTGTTTCCATTGTCAAACTGTCTGTAGTGGAAGAGACTCCTGGAGTCCAATTTCCCAGAGTATTTGATAGCTTCAGCAAAAAGCTTTGTCACCTGTCAATATAAAGCAGAGGAGGACTGAGCATTGCAAAGCCTTCTGCAGAAGGTTGAGTACTAGAGCAGGTGCTGCACTTCTGCGCTGCCACGCTGAAACTACCCTGTGCAGGTCCAGTCCTTGAGGCCATCAAAATCAATAACAATTTCAAGATGACTGCGCATGGGTGTTAGCTCCAGCCCTCAGCCTGCCCGCCCAGCTGGGGAGTCGTAGAGATTCTGGGCTGCTTTGGCAAGACAGCTCAGTCCCATGAGAGCTGTTGTTCCTCCCCTACAGCCCAGGCCTTGAAGAGAACACAGAGTTGTTTTCCTCTCAAACTCAGAGATTAAAACTTCCCAATGAAAAAGGGTTCAATGAAATGTATCAAGCAGATGTGGTCATACGTTTTGGATGGGGACTCCTGTTCTGGCTCTCAGTGTGTGTTTTGCTAGTGGGTAAATTATGGGTCCTGCTAATCATGACTGGTGTTATCCTGCCTATGAACTTACAGCTTGGCATTCCCTCTGCTCTCCAATCACAGCAGAAGATTTGGCACAGCTGGACACCAGTTTGAGTCACTGGGCTCCATGTCAGCCCCCACTGAAATCAATGGGAATTTGGCTGTTGTGCTTAATGAGAGCCAGATGAGGCTCCTTAGTGACAGTTGAAGCCACTTGCAAAGGAAGTCAAGGTACTGCTGGCAGCAGGAGTCCCACTTTGCGTTACCAAATATTGGGGTTTGCCAGGAGCTACAAACACATAATGACTGGCAACCGGGGACTACAACAGGACAGGCAGCAATTCCACTTGGATGGCACTTTGAAACTGGATTGCCCCAAGGATCATTCAAGAAAGCTCAACTACATCCTGCTATACTATTTAAGGACCATGCTGGAAAATGGACCGTGCTAAAAAACTGTTCCCACACATAATTTAAACATGTTATAGGCAATCCTGTACAAGATGTCTGCTCTGAAGTGACAATGATACAGCAACAACTTGAGCTGCAGTAAAGGACTCAAGATTTTCTTTTTCAATGTTTTTTTCTACTTTGACCGATGTTATTTTGTACAGTAGCAAAAAGAGAACACATTCAAACAATCGTGGTGCCTCGATTTTCAGGCACATTATCACTTGTCAAAGATAATGAGGGTTCAAACACACTGGAATCTAGGGTCACAAGTGCTTGAAAGCTCTGAAGGCTCTTATAAATAAGAGGAGAAAGAACAACATGGGAAGTACCTGGAAATTAGTGAGCAGAGCAATCCCACTGTCAATAGCCATCCTCCGGATCACATAATTGTCATGGACAAACTTGGTGTTGCTGTTAGGCAGGTTAATCACCAGATCTATTTTCCCATCCCTTACCAGCCTGAAGGGACAATGGACAAGACAGTATCACAATGTGTCCTGTTTAATGAAAATCCATAATGAATAGCACAGGCATGCAGGTAAACAACACTGAAAATTTTCATTTGAGTTTAATCTTACAACCCAATTAAAAAAAAACAGTTGAGGTGTTAAGACCTTAAGCTGCAACTTAGGAATTTGGGCTTTATTTCTGTTCTATGTAGTGATGCAAAGGAATATTCAGCCTTCATACAGCTCAGTACAACTCTGTTAAAGGCAGGACCGACTGTCATTAAAGGCTAAATATTCAGATCTCACATATCCTTGCATGAAAATGTAACATGGAGCAATATATCCAAGCCACACTAAATGAGTGAACTGTTCATTAACTAAGAAGAAACCTCCTTGCTGTGGCAATCCCAGACAGAATCAAGAGAAAACAAAACTTTTTGATTAAGTCCAAAGTCCTGTTAAATCACTGTCATTGATCTCAACAGGCCCCTTGTTATCCCAGATGTTAATACAAATGTGTCAAGGTGAGTATTGCTCCTACCTCTTGATCGGAGGGAGGCTCCAGCTCTGGCTTTCCTGCGATGGCCAGGCCACAGCAGTTGCCGGGATACCATTAGCGTTGAGCCAGTCTGAGGTTGCTTGTGTGGCATAAAGCTGTTAAGGGGGAAAATAAAAAGTTATTTACTGTGTGCTTCATTATACAGAAACTTTTGATTTAACTCATGTGGGTCTAACCCAAGACACAGCCTGGTTGTCAGAGCTGGTTTGGGAGGGTATTTTTCACCATATAGAGACACACAGAGAACAACATGACTTTCCCAACTTTCCGTTATCTGTGATATGCTGATGGATGATAGTCAATGAACGGTAGTAACACATCCAGAAGCAGTTAAGTGGCTTAGGAAAAACTAAATCCCTCTGACTTTCAATACGGCTTAAGTTCAATCACTTACAAAAAAAATTTTTTTGAAAGGCAAAGCTGCAAATCCAGTAGTTACACTAATGCCACTGAGGAAAACAATACTTAAATACTTTACATCTCAAAGCTCTTGTCAGTCTTCTGTGACTGTGTTGTTAGTTACTTTTCATTCAAGATCTGGATGCAAAATGATGCAGGAGAGTTACAAGAGGGATGTAAACATCACAAATTTCATGTGTCTGCAGCTTGTGAATATCACTGAAGATGAAGCACTGCATGAAGGCTTCTCCTCCTTCCTGTCCTGTCATACATGGCATCCTGTTGGCATGCAGAACTTGAAGGCATTTGGAGATTTCTTGGAGAACTTAGAGGTATGTATAATGTGACATCCTGGCTGCAGGCTGATAGCAGAGCTAGGGTTTTTCTTGCCATCATGACTGTCCTGTATGTTCAATTAAGCAATCATGTAAACGTTTAATTGGGTGATACTTGCTGACTTTATGGATCACTCAGCTGAAAATGAAGCACCACGTTGTACTTCAAAAATGTTCTTTTCTCTCTCTCCAAATAAACTCCAATGTTCCCCGTTCCTGTGGCAGGCTCAGTACAGTTTAGATACTGATAACTCCCTAGTTTTAAATAACTGAAACCACCTACCTTAAAACCTTCCTCATGCAGTAGTTCTGCTACACTGAGGAATCTGGAGCGGAAGGACTTCTGAAAAAGGAAATTTATTAGGTACAGCATCAAAGCTAGGATTTAGAAACAGTGTTTTGTTTGGCAACACAAGGCTCTTCCAGATTGTGCTAGGAGGCAAACACCCCTTTCTGTGCTAAGAGCATGTGTGCATGCGCGTGTGTGCAGAAATGTCTGAATGTGCACAAAGAGTGCCATTCCAAGAAAACTGTCTGCATCCCAAAGATCGAGTCACTTCCAGCTAAGACATATTTTGTTACAACACCAGCATTAAGTGTTCCCAAACTAAGCTTGACTGCAACTACAGAAGACTTACTACTGCATATTAATTATCTGGGCAATTGCCTTCTCAAGTACACTAACTAGAGCCTCCTCTGTTCTTGATCAAATATATTTTCAATCATTGCTCAAACTTTCGGCCTTCTCTTCTGACAGATAACATATATAGACAGGCTTTGGGCTGCCTTTGGATGCTCTGTTTGCAAGTTTACATGAAGAAGAGCCTGCGTACGCGTGAATTCATTTCAAACTCCCACAGGCATATGGAAATGTAAAGCACAAAACTACTCAGGAGACTGGGACACCCTATTCCTACAAGGACCTGAGTGCCCAGGTACTTATGGCACCTTTGAAAGTCTCTCTAATAATGCACACCCAGATCCAACACAATTTAGAAGAAGTAAAGACAAGACACCCTCCTGTAGACACGTGCACTTGAGCAAGCTGCTTTAGAGCAACGAGTGAGTAAAAATTTGATCCCAGCCTAACTTTCGCTGCAATGCTGAAGGTGCAGCAGTGTAAAGATCAGATGCAACACATGACCCTCTCACTGCCAAGGCAGGCCAAACTTTGCCCTTAACTTTAGCCTGGTCTGGCCATTTGCAAGTGAGGTTTCTGCAAACTCCCTCATCCCTGCTGGAAATACTGCTAGCTTAACCTTTATGGGAGAGAGAGCAATATTCTGAAGAGTGAATGATATCCTGTGAGGTAAAGGAGTCAACAGGTTTTTTTCAAGTACTCTGGAAAGAACTTCATTCTGAAAGCCATCTCGTTCTGTACACTAACTGGAAAATATAAATATACAATGTGACAGGGTTGGCAGCTTCCCAGTCAGAGAGAACGGTTCTGCCTTCTGGTCAGAGGGGTTGGCTTTCACAACAGTATTATAAACTTCTATCAAACATGTACTGAACACTTGTGACACATAAAACAGCCTCTCCATGGAAAGAAATTACAGCTGTCAGCTTTCATGGGAGCAGCCTCAGATTTACAAGCTGGCTGAAAGAATCTATGTAAGAAACCATCAGTTACTAAAGGTGAAAAGTACAAGCAGATTTATTTAGTTGAAATATTTATTGTAGGAGAATTGTATTCTTTTGCCTTTATCGGAAAAGTTCTACTTCTTATAACCTCCCTCTCATGGTTGCTAGAACACCTTGCTATTTGTAAAGGGCTACATCCTCAGTTAATCCAATACAGCTACACCAGTTCTCACTAAGATCCATCTCAAAATGAAGCCAGCTCATCTTCTGTGATAATCTTGAATTCTGTATCCAAATCCACCGTGGAGCATGCAAAAATTCTGGTATGTAAGGAACCAAGGCAGAAGGTTACCTTGAAACAACAGACTTAGAGTGCTGCGATTTAAAAATAAAATACTACATCAATGCTTTCCGTATCTCGTGGTCACCAGCACAGATGTAAGACAGATGCACTCAGTCCCAGAGATATCACTGAATAGCCCAATCAGGAAAGAAAATAAAATGAGCTTTTCAACTCCTCTTGCATAAAATATAAATTATTTAATGGCAGACTCAGGGTTTCAGCACTACAGATTTCTTCAAATTGTAAAAAGAAAAGAGGTCAGATTATCAGTTTGCATAAACTGGCAGAGATTCATTTGTCTAACAAGAAAGCCGTACTCCATTTACCCCAGGAGAGCATCAGGCCTTTAATATCCTGGGGAACCTCAACCTGCGCAACATCAGAGAATGATCAGGACCAAAGGACGATCCAGTGGGCTTGTGGTCCTGGCTGGCTGCCCAACCTGCCTTGTGCTGTCCAGCAGCTATCAAGGAGCGCTCACCTGTTTGACCTTGAGGATGATTACTTTGTTAGCAACATTTCTGCATGGCCCAAGCAGAATTACCAACCTGGGAGGACACCAACGTGGAAGCTCCTGAGTAAGGATCATTACCTAGGAGTATCGGGACTGCAGATTGCAGCACAGCCATTTGACTCTTGATTTGCAGAACAGCCCAGAGTAAAACATTTTTAAGGAAACAAAGATATCCCTCACTACTAATGTTAATTGCACCTATTTCACCCACAAGAAGGCAGCCTCCTCTCACTTCAACATAGTTAAGAGCAACAGCATAAAGGTGCACTATACCAAATAACCTAAATATGTTGAGCCCAGATACTTTTGAGGAAAACAGAATTCAAGATCATTGGGTCTCCTATTTCTCCCTCTGCAAGAGCTGAAAGTCCAGTCTAAAAATCAGAGTGAGCCACTAATCATGAAGCAACGAAGCCTCTGAAAGTTGGGTATGTTGTGAGCTCACCATTCACTGAAGATGAAACGTAGCATCTTCCTCAGAGACAACCAAATAGGCTGGTGTACGTGGTCCTGACAAGAATTGGCCCCAAGGGCACCAGAACAGCTTGCAGAAACCATCCTGCAGCTTGAAAGCCGGGAGCCTCTGCCCAGGAAGGGACCTCCACCTCATCGTTCCCTCACAGCCATGATCTTTAAACATTAAATGATCGTGGAGAGGGGTGACCTTGCATCTGTCCTTCTGAGGACATGCTGACAACTTTGCCAGTTTGAGGTAGATGAGCCTGTGTTTGAGATTAAAATGAGAATGATATTGCTGGTGCCCACAGCCCACCTTATGCCTAATTCCTTGTGCCTCTGGTTTCTGCAGCGAGGGGCTCCCCTTTCCTCCAGCCTGTAATGCTCAGGGAAGACCACTCATAGTCAACATGACAGGTCTAGGTCAGCAGTTGAACCTTCCCTTCTTACAAGGCTTTATTTCCCTTCTGCTTTGAGATGGACCATTGAAAAGTAGGTAGGGGACAAACTCCAGAGTGGTGAGGGAATAATATATGGTTCTCAGCCTTAACTTTACACTTGCTGATTTGGAGTTTAATTATATAAGAAGTATGCTGAGACGAAGAGAGTCCTTTAAGTGATTGGTCTGTTGTTTTCAAGTTTCTTTTGCAAGAAAATGATCTGTAAACCACTCATTATATGGACAGAATTCTGTTACTTTTAAAAGGTTTGTGAGGTTGAAATTTTGAGGTTATCTCCCTCCCTCTTTTTTAATTAAGACCTTTGTACAAAGAACATTTGGCTCAGTTTAACAGATACTGACACAAAACCTACATAAATGCCTTCTATAGCTAAAATTACTCTTCGCTGCCTGTTCCCTTTTAGCTGCTATCAGGAAAATAGGCTTAAATTTTAGGCCCTGGTGTCTCTCCTTTTTTCTTCTCCTGGCTTTTCTTTTCCTCTTTTTTTCAATGCTGTTCTAAAATCTGCAGTGATCAGATATAACGCAGATATATAGTACCAACTACCCAGAGTTTCATATTGAACTTTTAAACTTTATCTAGGTAGCAAGCAAAGACTTTCTGCTAATTTGAGGTACCTTAGAGCAACAGTTTCAATCCATAGAAGCGGGTATGTATGAATATATTTAAGGACTAAGCTGTAATCTGTGTTAGCAGAAGTCATGTTCCTTTCTGGCCACTTTTCACACACTTCCTTCACATCCTCTGCTGGCACTGACAGCCCAACACATTTTTCGCACCCCAGTTGTCTGACAGGAATTTTCATCTATTTTTTTTTTTTTTGTTTATTTGCTTTATGCAATCATGTAGGGCATAAGCTTATTACAACCACAACAGGGAAACAGCAGGAGGCAATCAGCTGTCTTTAGGGAGTCCAAGACTGTTCTAGCTGTAGTGGAAATACCTGATTCTTTTTTGAGGCACATACACATATCTCAAAGTTTACAAGTGTAACTGACTTCAGGACCCGACTTGCAGTTGATAACTATCATGTGATAAAGAACCGACACTTTTTGCTTTTCTGCCTAGCTACCTTTTCATCCTGAAACATGTCTTCCTGGCTGATACACAACTGTGAATGGCACAGGGCTGTTCCTAAGGCAAACCCATTGGGAACTCCCTCACAAAAAAGCCTGTCTGCAAAAGCCATTGCACTGGAGGACATTCCCATTACGACATCATTTAAACTTTCTGTCACATATAGTAACTCAAGGATGGTCACAGCAAGAGATGAAACCTGGAGTCCAAGCTCTAGATCTGGTATAAAATCACTGGACCCATAGGACATGTCTGAGAGGCAGTCCAAGTCCAAGCTCTAGATCTGGTATAAAATCACTAGACCCATAGGACGTGTCTGAGAGGCAGTCCGTAAGAGAAGAGAGCTCTGTCAACATACAGAAACCGGAAACATAACCAAGAAATTGTAGCCTTGGTTCTTCCTTTCCAAGCCATTTACTCCCAGCTAATAGGTAGCTGCATGGTAGAGAACAATATTGGCCACGCGTGATAACGGAACAGGGAAAGGAATAACAGCAGCCATGCCTCTAGGCAGCCAGGAAAGCAAGTGGCAGGATGAAGACTGTTGCCCTTTAACCCTTCGCTCCACTGCACTCAAGTACATTCCCATCATGACTCCAGTGAGGGGAGGAACATGGCAGTGCCGTACTTGGTGGAGGTCTCACTGCCTGACAGTGCTACACCAATAAGTAGCCCTGCAACACCTTAACAACGTCAGCATGTCTACACTGCGAGATGAAGCTGCAGCTCTGCCTGGAATGAATTATATGCATCTACAGGGAAAGACTAGCAGGTCCAGCTTTGCAGTATGGAAACTGTTTAGCTGGGTTTTTTTGAGAGGAGGGGGAGAGAAATTCGTTTCAAAAGGACAAGAGGCAATGTACAGATATGTCAGGATTGGAAAGCAGCATCCTCAGAGCTCCCGTTTGGGAGGGAGCAAGGAGCAGGCTCTGAGTTCTAGCTGGGACGTTTCTCTGAATGTCTACGGGCTTTGTTCCCCGCAGGAAGGTGGCTCTTAACTCTCTGATCCCAGGCCTCTGCTTGCAGCAGTCCCCAGGATCTGCCCGCAGGAAATTTCTGCAGCTCCAGTAGAAACTGCCAGGAATTAGAGGGAAAACACCACAACAGTCTAACTCCAGTGAATCCAGTGAAGCTCTCACCAGGTTCTTTGTTTCTCACTCTCTTACTGCATTTCAGGATGGACTGCAGACAAATACATTTAAGCCATAAAGACACGTGAATGTAAGCAAAGCAACAACTACCAGGTTCCTCTGTGTCAGTCCTTTCTCAGCTTTGAATTTTAGGACTCACCTGGATTCCAATCAAAATTCCTTCCTTTGGAAATGTAAACCCCGTGGCAAGTATCGCCTTCTGGAAGGCAGAGTACACATCCTCCCCGAAGCACGCGACCTGGGAGAAGGCACAAAGAAGGCGGCATGAGGAGAAAAACCAAAAACATCTCAAAAACATTGCTTTAAAAAGAAACACGAATGAAATTTTTAAATACAGTCATTTGATTTCTTCACGCAGAATCAGACTGCTTTTGCATGGAGCCTGCAGGCAGGAAGGGGGGAAAAAAAAAAAGTCAGAAAATCATTGCAGACAAATCTCGTAATTTTAATGAAGCAATAACAAAGGAATAAGCAACGCTTTAGTTTCAAACAGCACACCAAGGAGTAACAACAATTGATTCTGCTGAGTTATGGGAATGCTGTACACATCCTCTGCTCCAATGCCTGTGAGTGCACTGCAAATTGTTTAACATTATATAATGCTTAAATATCAGTGAGTGTTCTGTATGCAGGCATGTTTCTCCGTGTGTACGCTGCAAATTGGGGTAACACAGCACTTGTGATTTGCAGTCACGGACTTCTGACATTTCTGGTGAATATAAACTACAGTATGTAAAGATGTTTTTCCCTTAAAAGTCCACAGATGTACAAAATTTGACTAAAATGTTAGCATATACTTAGCAAAACAACAAAGTAATCATACCAATTCATAATAATTTCTTTTATATAAATAAAAACTTGATAAAGAAGTCAATGAAAATCATTTAGCAGTTCTCCATCATTCAGAACTGCCTATGGAGCTCAGCTGCTTACAGCCTGTCATACTGTAATGATTTTCTGAAAGAACTAAACTGTGTTCCTTACCAAAATTTAGAATTCTGATGACAAAAAGAATGCTTCAGCTTTTGTGAAAGTTAAAAAAAGAAAAAAAGGAACCAAAAAAGCCACAAACCCCTCACTTTTTCTAGCCAACTCCGCACTTGTTGAAAAACAGTCCGAGGCAGAAACTGTCAGACATTTTTCTCTTTGAAATAGCAAATCTGCACACATATACAGACAGGATAAAGGAGCTGATTGAGAATTGCTCTCCCATTTTCCTCTTATGGCCCTTCCCATCACAGAGCGAGCCCTCACATTCATGGCCTTACTGTTACCATGGTGAGCAGAAAACAGTATTTCATGTTAAGAAGAACAAATGATGGTTTGCCAGATATTCTGAAGTAAAATAAAAAACAACAAAATAAACAAAAATCCTTCAAAGAAAGGGATTAAAAAAACAAAAAAAAACCCAAAAAATATCTTTGAGGAACAATCGAGCATTTTACCCAAAGCAAGTTATTATCCTTACTTCACTGACAAGAAAGACTTTCATAACTGTCACATTTTATGGCATTTGTGAATACGGATCTTTCCAACTCGTAAAAATTAATAATCCCTCCTTTATGACCAAGATAATCTCTAACTTCATATAAAGCTCAGAAAAATAATTCTTTCCCTTAGTTACATTTTTATTCCCTTTTTTTTGTTTTGAGTGGGAGGTGGAAGAGTGTGTCTCTGTAGTCAATCTTGTTCTGAAATTAAGGAAGTCACAGAAGCCACTTGGCTTTTTTCTGCCCATTAACTACACTGAAAGGAAATCTTCTGCAATACTAATTTCCCTCACATGGAGAGCAAAATGAATTAATTCTGGAGAGATGCAGGAGACCTAAGGCTGTTTGTACCTTGTACCTGGGTATAGTGCTTTTTCATACTAAAATGCTAAACCTTTCCTAACAAAAACGGTGGATGTAGACACAGCCAAATTCACATCAAATGGAGCAGCCCAGGCTCTGCCACTTGCATAGCTCTGGTAGAGAAGAGTTAAGCCTAATCTAATTGCCTCAGAATTTAAGCACTTCCCAAGCAGGCTTTCTAGCCCAGAATAAGTTTCTTGCTACCACAACTCTCTTCTAGAAGCAACAGAGCAAGCGAGTTGAAATATAGCTTGCTTATATCGATGGAAGCTATTGACAGCTCAGCAACAACTCACCAAAAAACCTCTTTGCTCTAGATGAGTTAATATCTCTTCAAATGTCATAGAGGGAAACCTGTAACCCTTGAGGGGTGAGGGCTCCCACCAGTGCTGAGCCTGTGCAGGAGGAACACTTTGTGCCTTTACAGCGTGCCATGCATACACCAGAGACACCGTTCAGAAGCTCCTCACAGCCTGGCTGTTAGAAAGAGTGGGTGAAGCAGCCCAGTCTCCCCTTCATCCTACCAACAGTCAGTGCTGCAGTCATCATATTTTGCTCACTTTTTCTCACCTTTTGCACTTTGGGACATGCCTTGATGGTTACTAGGCAACGAGAAAAATACCACCACAAGTATTTGTTGTCTTTAAGTAACTAGCAGGTTCAAAGACCAAACACTCGTGACCTGGAGCCATTATTCTGGCATGTGTCGATGTGGGGGGTTTGAAAGCTGTAAGCACTTGTCTGTCTAGAAGCAGGTGATTCATAAAAGAGACTGATGCACCGAGAACCTCCCAGAACTCGACAGCTCTCAGATAAACTCACTTCAGGCTGTCACTCCAAGCAGGTCCAACTCAGGGAGCTGACATAAAGGTAAACAGGGACATCCAGTGGCTGAATAAACTGAGTTTTCCAGGACAATGTGTTTTTACAACTAAGAAAGATGTTTTCAATTTTCTGAAGAAGCTACAGATGCCATCATGATTCAGGCAGTAGTAAGATCACTTTCAATGATTCATGATGTTTAAAGGCAACTTGGTTTTAAAAAAAATAGCAAATCTAAAAGATACCTCCCCAGTAGAGGCCATTTCACATCGGAGGACAGGGTCAGCATCTCTGAGCCGGGACCAAGAAAACATCGGGGCCTGGTGAAATAAAAAGGGGGCAGGAAGAAAGAGAATGAAAATTTAACGTGTCATTCTAAACAAAAAAAAGCAACCAAAACATCCAGCTACACTTGGAAGTGACAGAGACAGACACAAATTAATCCCCAAAAAAGCACTGGTCAAGGCTGATAAGCAAAGGAGTACTTGGCAAATGAGTTCCCCCAGCATCTCCACAACAGACTGGAATGAACAATCATGTATCTCACCAATAAATCATCCTGCTAACTCTTGCAGTCCTGCTCACATTCTGAAGGCAGATTTCTAATCTGTGATAGTCCACTATCACTATCGGGACACATTTCAAAACAGAAAGGCTGTGAAGCCTCTAATTCATGAAACAAGGAGAGATACTATCAGAAGCCAGTCAGTTTTTCTGAAAAAACTGTTCTTCAACAGAAATTTTTCATTCACAGGAATCAAATCATTCAACAAGAACATGCTCTTCTGATGTAAACCATGTGAGATTCTGCAAATTATTTTCATATTTTCCCTCTCTCTCTCCTCAAATGCACACCCATATTTTTTTAATGTTTTGTACGATAATATTAAACTTCTGATCATTATCACTATCTGAGGACTTATGTCACTGCAGTATCCGAGTTTCCTTGTCTAATTTGACCTTACAAAAAAAAGAAATAGAAGAGAAAGAAACATTGTTAAAGAGCCAATGAACACATTGGCAAATATGGAACAAACCTTCTGCTAAGGAATAATTTTCTTCAGCGTTTCTTTACACTTTAAACTACTAAAGGTATTTGCATAAAGACAACATCCTTGCTCCTTAAGAAAGAATCGATTTTTATATATGCAAAGACATAATTCTGTTCTTGGAAGTCTCTGAGGATAACACTGCGGACAAGACACTGCTTCATGACACCTAACAATGGCCAACTAAATTGTGACAGCAGAAATACATTGTGAAATGTTGCTCAAAAAACGTCATGCGTCTTCATGACTTTTAGATCAGTTTTGCTTCTTCTATAAGTAAAGAAAAGCTTTTCACAGTGGCCAGCTCTACAGTCTCAAGCTGAGATATGGCAGTCAAGGTGGATTATTTTTAATGCACATATTTTTCTGAAAGGTAACAAGCAACAAAGCCTTCCACAGCTCCCTAACTTTTGTCTGCCACGAACATGAAAATGCATCAGCAGGAGCAGACTCTGGTACTGCAGATAAATCTTATTTAAAACTTAGTCAGTCATGCTCTATCCAGGATTTAACCTTGGTCAGGCCATGATACTAGTCTAACTCTGCAAGAAAACATGGAAAGTTGACTTTTCAGTCACTAAAAATAATACGGTGGGACTCCAAATCCACAAAGGAGCAGCTGTGTAGAGAAAGAAGAGAAGAGCTTCATATTCTCTTTACAGAGCATTTAAGAACTGCTACAGAAACAAAATCCCATTTCCACGCAAATATTCTTAGCAATAAAAACATAAGAGGACAGAAAATACAATGCATGAATAATGAGAACCAGGTTTAACTGGAATATTTTTCAAAGTTTAGCCCTTCCAAAGGCATTAGCAGGTTTTTATATTTGACAAATCCACACAGAACACAAGCAGTATAAAAGGCTTTCCAGCAAAGTTTTCAAGAATATTGTTGGGTTTTCCACTCTGTAGCCAGCATTCCCAGGAGACAAAACTCGTGACAGTTTAGCTAACAACAGTGCAGAAGCCCCAGGTCTGAATAATAGAAGTTTATAAAAATAAATAAGACTCACAAAAATAAAAAAGTCTCGGATTAGAATTTCAGATAATGCCTATCTGTGGCATCAAAATAAAATGTAAAGCTACTTCCGGCTTGCCAATAACCTGCGCTGGCTTGGGCCACAGATTTGGCTTGCATTTTTATAGGGCCAAACATATTATTGAGCGAAAGATGTTACGTGTTTTCCGTTTCCTCAATTTTATTTTGATAGGGAAGCTACTAAAGCTTGAAAGTTTCTGTATAAACAATTCTTATTACCCATTGTATTTTCTGCTCTGCTGTTCTAGGTTTTTATAATTGGGAACTTCAATTAATTTTTTCTTCCACTAAGCATTCAAAAATATCTACAGCACACTTTAGCATCTTAGGTGCTTAGGTGCTTAGTAATTATGGAAGAAAAATCATGGCCTACTGAAATCAAAGAATCCAAGACTTTTACCCTCCGCTTAACTGGTGGTGCATCTAAAGGGGATTCCATGCATTCAACAGCCCAGGTCTCAAATCCTGGGCCTGGGGGGCACTCAAAAGACAAATTTGTCCATGTCCACAGATATATTAGACAGCATTATGAAATAGCTGGAACTTCAGTGTTCAATTCTGCAAGTGCATATTTATTATGCAGTTCATAAACACCATTCAGAGTACATTAGAAATAAGAAATAAAGGACGACTGATTTTGTTAATAATCATTGGATAATTTTCCTTTGATTTTTCTCTAAAATTCCAAATGTATGTTATCTTGACAGAAATTACAAAAGGTCAAATTGGCCTTTGGCCAATGAGTAAATTGTTCTCTCTGGACATAAAAGTACTAATGGCCTATTAATGCACTGGGTGCTGGCTCTGTTGTGGGGTTTCATGGTGTTCTTTTGGAAACCATACCTTAATCCCAACATACTGGGATGGAATTATGGGACGTTCCAATGTGGGAAGGGATGACTCATTAACCTCTTTTCCAATCATCACTTTTGTGGCTACATCAATGAAGTCCACACCCAGAGTCTTTGATACAAAGGGAAAGGAGCGTGAAGCCCGCAAGTTGCACTCTATCACCTGAAAGAATTGAAAAGGAGAAACATCAGGGTCAGGCACTGTGCAGTGAAGAAACAGATTGATTAATATTTCTGGAAATCAGTCCTTACTCCTCTTGGCAGAGATGCTCTTCAGTTTGCCAAATAAGAGACACAGAAATTGTGTTCAATAAACAGTGATGAGGGTAGTGGCCAGCCTGAGATACAAGGAGCATAAAGTCCTGCAACTGAGTTTCATCTCTGTTGTCTGAAAATTAGAACTCAGAGTAATCCACTTAAGAAAACGCGCTGTGTTATACCATAAGTTAGTGTGCAAGAGGCAGGGAAGTTTACGCACAGGCATCAGGTACAACATTTAGCAGCCCACCTTGTTCTTTTTCCATGGTAATGGCACTTCTTGAATGACTGGGCTACCCTCATCAACTTTCCTCATCTACATGTAGAAGTCATTCCGTGACCCAAACAAGAAACCAAAAAGTTCTGCACCCTGCTGAGAAGCATGCCATGGAGTTCATTAGCATAAGAGGAATTACTGTAAGTGAGAACAAAGGAGGAGTGAAGTGGGGCAAGAACTGGAGAAGAATGGAAAAGGAAGGTTTATCCAGAAAAAAGGCAAGCACAGCTGAGGGAAAGTAAGGAAGGAAAAGCTCCACTCTGTCCCTCTGTGGAGTTTCTAAGTAACTGTGTGTGAAACAGAAGAAAAGTCAAGAATGGCAAGTACATTCTTCTCAACTAATAGCCCAAATAGGATCTTTCAGCAGTAACACATCTCTTCTGTGCCATGTCAGGTTTTCCTTCCATTCATTGCTTCCTCGGTCCTGCTCTGCTCACATTCCTCTGACCTTCTTCCATTAGCAACAGAAAGCCAAGTGTTACCCATAGAGGGTCAGACACCCGCTGCACTTCTGTTACTGATAGCTACTAGGAACACACTATTTAGATAATCATCTTAATGGCTTACATTGAAGGCTTAAACACTTAAATTGTCTTGCTTTCTTTCCAATGTCTTGGAAAGCTTAACTTAATCATCAGAATAGCTAAATATGAGAGAGGATATTTGGGAAATAAAAGCAATGATATTCAGTTCACAAGATGAAGCATAAGTCCTAGTGCTGTCCATCATATTGAAGCCTGATAATTTTTGGAAGGACAGATCATCACAGAGAAATAAAGCTAGTGCTGATAGACAACACAACCAGACTCACTCCACCCTCGCTGTGAAGGCACCAGAGAATGCTCTCTCCCACACAGGCAGGGAGAGCTGCGTTCCCAGGGGTGACACAGGTGAGCTACACATCCTCAGACGAGGCAGGTTAGAAACCTAGAACTGCCACTGCCACAGAGTTTCCACAGCAGTGACCACAGGAATCAGACACCAAACTATCCAAAGCGGAGCCTGACTTCCTCTGACAGTCACGAGAGCTCTTACCAGCACATCGTTGCGTCGCACCAAGAACTGAATGTTGAACGGACCAGAGATGGCAAAGGCATTTGCAATCTTTTTTGTAGCAGCTTTTACCTATTGAAAAAAAGAAAGTAAAAATGTGTATATATATAATAAAAAAATAAATCCCAAAAGACAAACAGCATCATGGCAGTAAATCACCTCACATGTGGATTTCCTCTAAATGTCATATCTCTCTGCCCCAGCATCCTTCTTCCCTATATTCTCAGTTTGGCAATAGCACTATCTTTCAGAAGCAAACATGTTTAATTTGTCTGGTAACCTAGAACCTGAAGCTCTTTGCCATCAAGAGCAGAAGCAAAATCAGCTTTATGTGTGTGTGCTTGAGAAACCAGAGGAAAGAAGGAGAAAGAGAATAAAAAACTTGACCTGCCCTACAGTGCACAATGGAGCCTTTGTACCTTTCTTGGTGAACTAATGAATAATGACGTTTTGTTAATTTGAGATTAACTATGTGGTTTTACAAGCATCCCAAAAATCTTTCACCAAGATGCCTGTCTCATCACAGATGAGTAGGAGGTGTCTCAGCAGATATATTCTGGAATAAACTGGGAGAAAACATTATGGTCTTATTTCCAAAGTCTGTCAAGAAATCACGTGCCATTTCAGTAGAAGCATTCCAATAACTTTCCTCCAGGAGACGACTGTTTTCAGAAACAAGGCCTTGGACATTCTTGTAAACAGAGCTGGAGCACAGACCATTGCATTACAGCTTCCAAGCAAACCCTTAATCACAGGGGATGGCACTTTTCATCTAGAAAATGCATTTTGACAACTAACTCTGTATCACTACATTTATTCTTGAAAGGGGAAAAGCTCAAGATTAGGTAAGGTTCACTCATCCTGATACCCTTTTCAGAGAGGCAGGCAGCTAGAAAGTCATACACTGGATTTAATAATTTAAGGATTGTGGGAGAAAAGGAAGTAGAAAGTGAACCATGGCATATATTTGAATTAGACAATCCTCTACTGCTATGGAAGCTGGTTCTAAACCAATGAAACAAAAAAATCCCACAGATCTGAAAGTGTGTACCTCTATTACTTAAATTAATGCGATACAGTTCAGATGATCCTACTTACAGTCCAGTCAATCACAGGGGGCACAGTGACATCCTACACTTGCACATATCACACCGGCCTTTAAAAAAACATTGGTGATTTGATTTCTCCCTTGGGGACTGAGTTCTCCAAAGCAAAAAGGGAAGGCAGATCCAAATTCTTATTTTCTTTATGTTTTCAATGTCAGTGCAGCACCTACCTTCTCCAAGGCTCCCTGGCTAACAGTCTGTGTGGGTAACATGAGGGTGGCATCTCCAGAGTGAACGCCTGCATCCTCCACGTGCTCTGAAATAGCATGTGAAATAACCTGCACACCGTAACAAGAGAGCCGTTAGTCACCTCATGCTCTCTCAGGAACCGTTTCTCTTCACCAGCCTAGCAGTCTCCTGTATCCAAAAGAGGATACAGACGGTGGGGAAAAAAGGGAATTTCCAAAAATTTTGGGAATGTGAACAAGGGGATCACGTCAGTGTCTTTCATACCATGGGTAAGCAAACTCTGAACCTGATCAAACCTACCCCTGCCTGGTGATCCTAAGGCTTCCTTCCTCTCTCTAACACAAACTGACTTGGAATGTAAAAGCTAATTAGGCTTTAAACCAGCTCTCTAAGTTCTGCTTGCCATGAACACCAAAATGTTGTCATTCTGCAATAGAAATAAATATGGTCTAACATAATTTGCATATTATCCAGTAAAAATATATGCTAAAGGATTCATTCACATGGTTAAGCAATGTTTTAAAAAATTAACTATTTAGATGTATACAATAAGGTAGTTCAGGCTTTTCAAGCACAATGTTTTTGAACCTAAGATTAATTCATCTTTTCTTGTTTCTCTACTCATCTCAGCACAAATCCACAGCTGTATAAAAACCATACATTTTTGCATATCTCCAATCCTGAAAAACAAGTCTTATATGAAAGAAAAGTTCTTACTCTTCCTGCCTTGGCTACAGCATCCATTTCTACCTCACGCGCATCTTCAATAAATTTAGTGAGTACCACAGGGTGATCCTATCGTCAAGACAAGAGAAAAGAAGAAAGATTTTATTTAAGAGTATTTGGACATTACTGAAGCGTTTCACTGGAAAACCATTGGGCGCAGAATCCTGCAAGACTAATCTATTAACATCATTATTTCCACAGAAAAATGAACTTTCCAAAGCAGTAACAGGAGGAAGTTTGGCATGATATTCCCAAATCCACTGATGCATTAGTTTAACTGCTCCACAATGTCTCCATGACAGGAAAATCTGGGACAAAACCACAAAGTGAGATTACTGCAAAATAAAGACAGTGGGACACACGCATGGATCCAGTGACCGCTGATCCTTACCTGCAAGATCTTCAATTCTTCCTCCCTCTGAGCCTCTCAGCCACCTCACTAGACACACTGCTTCACAAAGTAATGATTCTTGGCATACTTAATGACTTTGCATAGTGGCTGTTTGCTGTTTTAAAGAGTCATATATTTTAGGCAACCAATCTATTCCTTTGTCATTTCTCTGCCTGGTTTCCTGAGCCTCCAAGGGAGCAGTCACCACTTAATTATAGCTGGCCAGGAACAACTTGTCCTTGACTCTCAGTGCATTCCCTGGTACACACTGTTCTCCTTCCTCTTCTTCCTGTCTATCTCTGGGACGCTAGCACACACTTCCCACTCTCCTCGAATGTTTTCTCCTTCCAGCCACCTGCTCCAACAGATGGTTAAAAATCTAATCCGCCTTCTTCCTGGCCGGGTTTATGTCTCAACATTTTACCTGTCCCATCCACTGTTAACTGCCCGTTATTTATTAGAGAATAAAATGGAATAAATGACAGTTTGTGCATGCTCAAAAGGCTCCTCTTGAAAAAATATCAGGCAACTCCAAAAGTTACAAGACACAATTCCTTATATTTATCAGTGCAAGGGTAAATTCACAGGCAAGGACAATGCCACAGCCTACGCTATTTCATAAATTTTGTGGCTTGTGTCCTGTAACTTTCTGTCTTGCTGCAGTTTTTCACCGGAAGATTTTATATGTGCATACAATCTTGTTTACTCCGATCTGTCTCAACTCACACAAGAAATTTTGAACATTATCGACAACAGAAATGACACAATGACACAACACCACAATAGCAAACTTAAGATGAAGTACAGAGAGACACTAAGTGTTTCGGGGGCTGTGCACTGCTAAGAATGTGTGTTTCCACCACAGGCTGAACCTGTAGTCTTTTGAGAATTAGTTATAGGATTCCTCTTGATAAAAGTAACATTGGTACTCTCCCACTTTCAAAGTTGCTCAGAGACAGCGTGTGCCTCCCTACTAACCTAATCTTCAGGATATTACTGCTTTGTAAGGTATCTCCCTTTCATTACATCTCTTCTTGCTGAAAGGCTAAACTTCCATTATTTGCCTCATACATTTAAAAAGCAGAGTTTTGTTCTTGTTCAAGCCTTAACCATTAAAGAATCCCCCGAGTCAACAGTAATATGTCTAGCTTCTATAGCCAGTTGTGTTTCTAGAAAGTTCCTCTATGACTTATTGTATTTAACCCCAATATTTCTGTGACAGTACTGGTTATGGTACTACAGGACTGTTCTGAACGGTGACCATTCAAAAGGAGGGAAAAAAAAGAGAAGAAGGGAAAAAGCCTTCAGAAGAAAATAGACCAAAAGGCAAGGCCAAACTCAGAGATTGCTGAAAGATCAGACTTTGAATTCTATTAGTTCTTCACTTAAACTCAATAGTTTAACTTTTTCCTCCTCCCATATTCTCATCTTTCCAAACACCCCCTCTACAATATCACTGATAGAAGACAGAGATGAAACTTAGGCTCTGAGTTGTTTCCCATGTATGGAAGCATTCATGTCTTTGGGAAATTGCTCAGTTTTCTAAATTTCAGTGTACTAGGCCAAATCCTTCCCTTTGCTAGAAAAAAAAAGAGATTGTAAAAATCCCCAAATTAGCTTTTGAAAAACATTTAAAATGGAAAACAGAGCTTTTATCTTCTGCTTTACATACTCTATGGATCAATAATCCCACTGGATTAACAGTAAGAGGGCAACAGTCCTGCTTTTATATTAGAGGAAAATGTAACTCAGCACATGATTTGGAGGGTTAAATGTCATAGTAAAATAATAATAATAATAATAAAACAACTCAAAAGGTCATTGGTAAGTGAGAGTATGCCAGGATGAAGTTTTAAATTGTTCAAAGAAGCCAGGCAAAACAGTTCAGAAACGGAGCAAAAGGCCCTAGCTGTTTTATGTTGGTTGGCATAACCGGCTACCAGCAAGCTTGGATGGGGTGGAAGGCTCTCAGCCCATCAGTCTACTATTTATATAATTAACTGCTCCTAGTTAATTAAGGCATCCTGGTCGTATCAGTGAGGATGCTTGCAGAGACTTCCATGGACAGCCTATTGGGAAGAAACTGAGGAGTCAAACTCTAATTTCACTTGCTCCTCCCCAAACAAGGAAAGGAAGGAGTGAGGAAGACACTATACAGAAACAAAGTGATGGAAAACACAATTAAGGTGAAACAAATACAGCAAACAAAAAGAAAAAGCAGTAGCAGCACAAAGACTGGTACCTGAGAGACTCTCGTGGCTTCTGCTAAGAACTTCTTCATTTCCTCTTCAGTGAATGCTACATTCATCGCAGACCCACTGTAAGAATGGCAACGAAAAGAAAACGGGTCAGCTGCCCTTGTGACTTCAAGGGAGATATCCGAGGGTTAGACACCCCTGCACAGGGTTGCCAACAACCTTTGTGAGCCAGGCTAGCCAGGCAAGACCCTGACTCAAGCTACTTCCTCCGCTCTTGACTGAAAGAAAGGCAGAGATGAAACGTAATGAACCTCCATTATACCTCCCCAGAGAAGACAGGTGACCCTCAGAACCATAATGAAGAATCAAACAAAGAACTGTAATTGTGCAGCCTTAGCACTGCTGCCAAACCCCCTTTCTGACCCAAGCCTTTAAAGCTCCCCCCAGGCTGGAGGAGATGTCTAGTCAGCAGACAAGCCTGCTAAGGACCCAGACTTCCCCCATACATGCAGGTTAGCTGTGACAAAACAGATGCTTTGTTCACGTTAGCACAATTGCTCATCAGGGAGAGATGAAGTAAGGAATGCACAGGCCACTGGTGATGGTTGCCACACTATAAATGCAGATAAAATGTGTTGTTACGGCCACTTCACTGTGTCCCTCCCCTAACATCTTAGTCCTTAAGGGAGAGGTACAGCAGATACAGACACTGTACCTGAAAGCTGCTTTGAAACGTAGCTGTCAGTAATACCAGAGAGAGAGATCTGGAAGAACATGGCTCAAAAGCCAATGATTCAGGTGCCTTTTAAATACAAGAACCTTATTTAAAAAAACCTGTCACATTGGTCATTTCTACCATTCATGATTAGCTTCCCCTTTGCTTTGGTGGGCAAGTCCACAGAGGCTGTGGGGAAAAGCGGAGGAAGGATCTATATCACGAAATCAGTCACTTTAGCCTAAGATAAATAGTCACAAATACCTAGGTGATAATACTTACCAGACTACATCTTCAGCTGATGTAAATCAATAGAGTTCAATTAAATCCATGGACCTGTGTCAGCAGCACCACTGAAGATGCGAGCTAGTACCCACAGTACATAGCTAGCGGGGAAATGCATTTAGTTTTCCAGGGCACCCAGCAAATATTGAGGGCTGTATCTGTTCAAAGGATGAAGAAGTCTAGCTGTGGACCTGCTGCTGTTCTGTAAATAGAGGCCAGACAGTGTGCTCTGCTGGGGCTTTTCGCTTTTTATTTCCTCAAGTTTGACATTCTGCAGTTTCATCTTTCTCCCTCAAGTTCGCTTAACTTGTCCAAACACTGTTTAGCAAATACTTAGATGGAAAGGGCCTATACTGAATTTAATAAGGATGGAAACAACATGTCATAAGAAGTGTTCCCTAAAAATCTGGAGAATGACCACACAGAAAAGACACATTCAGCAGTCCCTTCTAAAGGATATTTCCCTGAGGGTTGAACATACAAGAGTTCTTTTTTTTTAAATGAAAAGATTTTTTTTGTTCTCCTAAAAAATAAATACTGTGCCTCTTCATTTTGATACATATCTCTTTTTCCTATGAAAAGGATTCCATCTCAAATTTATTTTCACTCGTAAATTGCAATTGCCTCTCTGCACCTAGTCATTCAGCTATGAAGAAACTCTTTGCAGAAAAGAGCAATCATTCAAAACACGTGAGTTTGCTGTGTGTATGTGCTGCTGAAACTTCTTCAAAAAGTCTAGCTGTGTGGCTCTGCCTATTTAAAGAGAAGCAGCTGCCACAGCGTAGGGACATAAAACATGCCTGTAAGCAGAGAAATTTCGCAAATAAGCTGAATTCAAAAGATGCAGTGTCATTTACTGAAAACAGATGCCAACCACACTAAATGGCCTCAGCATGTTCCCTTCTGTTTTTCCTGGTGACAAACAATCTTGTGGCTTAATTGTACAGGTAGTAGTCTCAGGAACCTGACGGAATATTGCAGATGGTTCATGATTTTGGCCTTCAGGTACAAAAAAGGTAATGCAGTTAAATAGACATCCCTGTGATCACATTCTACCTTTGTTTTCTGCCTGATGGTCATAAGGGACCTGTTGGCTTCCTTTACTGGGCTGAGTAGTTGCCCCACCTGTTAAGATGAGCAGCCTTACGCCACATGCACCTAGCATGGTGTTTTCCACACAGGCCCTGAAATTATTCTCCCCTGTCTCAAGGAGGCTTTTGTAGTTCCTAGCCCGACTGATGAGCTCTGATGGTTGAGCCTTACCTCAGAACGTAGGAAGGCCTCAGCAAACACGGGTAACTCACAGATCTTGCAAATTCAACCGCATCTCTCTAAAGAAAGGGAGGAAAAACATGCTGTGAACAAGAAAATATTTTAAAGCCATGCCAAAATTTCAACTCCATCTGCATTTGCACTTTACTAGAGAATAATACGAGGGGGCAGGCAAGAAGTCAGGGACTACAGCATAAGTTGAACATATGTGACTTCTTGGTTCCAGATTTGCCATCTTCAGACCCTTCCTGTCCATAGAGCTTCACCAAGGAAAAAAACCCAATGCCGACACGTCTCTACTTCTTCGCAATATCCACCTGCTAGAATAGTTTTCAAGGTCAGCAGGATAAAACAGAGTAGCTTGAAAGCAGTGCTAGCTTTTGCCGAGTATATACGCCATGTTGTGCAAAGGTGATTTAAAGATACCTCCCTTCCAGTTTCCGTCCCACTTCCAGTGATGCTATAACATCATTTTACAGTGATTAAAAACATCTTCAACGTCAGCAGTAAAAAACTGTCAAAAGTCTTTGAAATCTTGAAAGGCACCAGTACGTCAATCCCTGCTGAGCAGATGCTCACAACAACCTCCAGACACTTCATCATTTCCCAGACGCACATCCCAACTTACGAGTGTGCTGACGGCCTTCCAGGGAGCCTGGGCCACGTGCAGCTCATCTAGAACAGCTGAGAACACGGAGCGATCTTCAGCCCGGTCAATCTGCAAGGGATTTGTGCCAAGGATCTTCACTCCACTCCGGTGCAGTGGCATTGCTAAGTTATTGGGAATCTGCCCACCTACAGAAACAATGCAACCACTGCATCCCTGTTGGGAGAGAGAAAGGAGAACAGTCATATCTAAGTCGGCTTAGCATTAAGAGGTGTGACAACAAGGAATCTAATATCTAGATTACATCACTTTTCAACCAGGAATCCAATATCTAGATTACATCACTTTTCAACCAGGAATCCAATATCTAGATTACATCACTTTTCAGGGTGCTATGAGCAAAGGCAGATCATAATTATGCTGACCCAGAGGCACTCAGGCTGCAAAGAGTGATTCAGAGTGTGTAGCTCCCTAAAACAGCAGTAGCCTTCTTGTTGTCACTCAGCAGACAGCAATAACTTGAGGTGAAATTCCCCAGGAAACCAAGGAAATCTGTGATGTTCACATGCCTTTTGACATCAGGCCAAGATTTTAACTTCTGAGAGAACCACAGACTGTTTCCTTGTTTTCATGCCATGTTTAAGTGCTTCTGCTTTCCCAGTAAGGATAACCAGTGAGCTGGCACATGCTCCCTTGCCTTGCAGAGGAAGGACACCATGCTATGAAAACCTCCCATCCCACAGTGAAACTCAAAACTCCACTCGTTGAGGTCACGTCTCCTTCATATGTGGACATGGGCATCACCACTTCCGCAGAGCCCACTCCCCCGCTGCAACCTCTGGGCACAGCAGCCTGAGCAAACAAGATGGTTTAGGTTCTTCCTTCTCAGTTCAGCTCTTCTGAGAAAACAGCCTCTCCCTTGCTCATGGTCAGACACTTCCAGAATAGCAGATGTTCATGCAAACTCTTTTTTTACTACGGAGTTGCAAGGCAGCAACCCCCAGCAGAGAGACAATGGAAAACAACTAGAATTCTCTAGTTTTTTCTTTTTTCTTTTCTTGTTATTTGATAAACAAACATCCTTTCCTAGCTCCAGATGCCAGCCTTTAAGGTGTGCTCACTGCTTCCCCCTTTCTGGCCTGTACGAAGCAGAGTCTAGCTCAACAGAGCCCAATCCACCAGCCAGCCTGTGGTGATTCACTCTCGATACACTTAACCCTTTATTTTAATTCACCTTCATTATTTCTAACTAGCTCCTCATTTCCGGTAGTACGTTCGATAGTAACAAGTATTCCAGCCAAACTATCATACATGCTCCTTTCTCTGCAGGTTGTTTGCAAGCACTTCAATTCCACAAGCAGATGAGACAGGACAAGTGGCACAGCATCCTCCAGCCACAAAGGCATGTTTCATGTTCATCACTGGGCAACCACAACATTTTATGTGAGGAAACAATAAACAGCAAATAACAAGAGACAAGTGAGCTCACTTGCAAACACACATCCTTCTTCAGGTGCAAATATGGGCATTTTTTTAACACAGAACACCTCACGCTTTCAAGTACAATTTAGTCCGGTGTGAAGAATTCCAGCAGGAAAAAAAGGCCTTAGACTACCTGCAACAATTATGAGGACATGAATTACACTTACATTGTGTAATAATTATAGGTAATTAAATAATGGGCACTTTGTTTGCAAATTAAAGCTGGTCAATTTTTGCCCCAAGGAGAATCAGGCCCACAACAGAGCTGTAGTGAAGAGCTCTTTTGAACCAAACGTGTTTTACGTGGTTTTACTCAACTCTAATAAACGAGAAACATAAATCAAGTGATCCATGGTTTGGCTCTATCTTTTAGAGCACCAATATTCTTTTAATTAAAAAATGTATTTTTCCTGAAGAAGGTTAGCCCCACTGTTCTTCCTGGAAGAGGAACTTCTTAATGAGGGATTGAAAGGGATTTAAAGTGGCAGATCTGTAAGCTGAGAGCAGCAGGGACTAGAAGTGACTGAGAAAACACAGATGATAAATGCCAGTACAAACGCTGCTCAACTTAAATGTGGTTAATTTCCTACAATAATAAAAAGCCACTAAAAACATCTGGCATTTAAGCAGCCCTTATTATCCTAGGGTCTGCAAGATTATTCTTTGCTGCTAATGTACAGTGCTGGAGATAATTTTTTTCCTTTTCACCATGCAGTCACTTATGGGACAACACGCTGTTGCTGGCCAACAGTAACTATCTGAAAGAGCTTAGGACAGGGAGTGAAAATGCTTCATTAGTAGAGGGTGGAGCAAGGACAGAGGCTATTCTGTGCCCCCATGGGGTTGTCTCATGACATCAGCGCTTGCCATCTCCAACTTAGAAGAAAAAGCCATTCCTTACTGCTTCCAGATCCACTCAAAATACTATACTTATCCCTAGTCCCTGGACCCACTGTCATCCCATACAGACAAGAACCAGACAGTGAATAAAGTAAACCCCTCCTCAAAGCTTGGAATGGTTCCTGTTTAATAATAAGTCAACCTAGCTTTGCTGGCATGGTCAAGCAACATCTTCATCTCTCCTCCCCATATCTGAAATGTGAATGTCCCAGCTAACAGCTTCTCTTCAGCTGCCACTTGTTCCTTCCTTTAAAACAATACTGGTCACTGAGCCTCTAAAATCCAGATACTGCCTGCAAAGTTGGGATGGCTTATTCAGGCAGACAGCAAACAATCACATACTCATTTTTGCTCAAAAAGAAACATAAATTGAGACCCAGCTGTTGCTTACTTCTTCCTTTAAAATTCTGCTTTATTTCCTAATGCATGCTCTTGCCCAAAGAGCCACCCATTGCTCTGCTAGGGAACAGGACTGCTCCACTGAGAAATGTGGGCAGGCCGAAGGGGACTCCAAGGCAGATCACTTTGTCATCAGCCATATTTAATTGCCAGGAAAATGAATAATAGCCTTGCCATTAGATACCTTCAAAATATACGCTATACATAATGTAGCGAAAGAAGCCTAGAGAGAATTACTTTCATCTTTATAACAAAAATCACTCTTTTTACTACCATCTTGCTTTTATGTCATTAGTAATAGAGTTGGGTTTTCTTTTTCCCTGAGTTTGAAAACAAATTAGACCATTAAAATTGTACCTAAGAGCCTCCTTTAATTTTATGAATTGTTTCAGAATGATCCTAGAAACTGGAAAAGAATCAGAAGAGGCCCTCAAGCAGATAGATATTAAAATAAAAAGGGAACATCTTCTCTGGAAACAAAAAGCCAGTAAATTTGACAGAAGGAATTTTTTTTTTTTAAATTATGTTTCTCATAGACTAGCACCTAACTTTGCACATTCACAGTAAATTAAACTTTCCTCCAAAGCACGGCTCTGTTGTGCAGAGCTCAGTCTTTGGCGAGTCAGAGTAGCTGTGAATGTCAGCTGGAGAGGAAGAGGTAAAAAAGGACACTAGGGAGAGAAAGAAGAGGGACAGCAGAGAATATAATCCTGGGATAGGACTGTGTGAAGCTGTGAGCAGCTCTTGGTAGGCAAGTTCCAGCCCTCTCAGTCCCACTGGTAGCCCCACTCCTCAAGGTAGCCTAATTTGTCTAGTCAGAAAAACTGGGAGAAGTCAGTGCACCTATTTATTTGAGCTTGATAGTTGCCCAAGGTTCACTGCTAGTTTTAACAACATTTAGGGAGTTAACCCATCATCTCTATGGAGGGCAAATTGTTGTGTCCTTTGTTTGATGATGGTTTTTATCTACACTTTGCTAATGATCCAGAACTTCTGAGAGCATTTGCCACTGTTCGTTGTACACCGAGACATTAGATAAGGCTAATGAGCAGAAGAGTTTAAAATATCGGTCTGAAATCATGGCACTACTCGTGCTCTGTACATGAGGATGGGAGAGATGGTTATCTGCAGGATTGGTGAGGCACCTCAGAATCAGATCCTGAATTTTTAAGTTGATCATTTCCATAGAGACAAATCCCAACTGCATCTGTCTGAGGAAGTATTCTGTTAATAGAATATTAGCATTTGGATCACTCTTTTTTTTTTTAAAATTAACATCTAACAGATAATATCTTTTTGACTACACTCTGCTAGAGGTCTGGAGTCTGTCCGCAGCTCTGACTGTGTCCTTTTGTGTGACTGTGCTGCCTCTGCACTCCTCAGAGACTTAGTTTCCCTACTTGCAAATTAGGCATAATGATACCGCTCCCTTTTGTCACTACTTGAGAAAAGTGTTCAAAAACAGCTAAGTATTTATTATTCATCTCAGGATGTATTAGACAGCACAACTCTAACTTTGCATGTTGAGGCTCAGACACTGACGGCTTTAACATCTCCAGAGCAAACATCAAATTGGTTGTCCCAAGTCAGAGTCGCAGAATCCTCTGCAAACTCCCAGCATTTCTCTTCTTCCCATTTTATTCCCACCACCTCAGCTCCTGCTGCCTCCCACCTGCTCTCTCTCCTCTCTCAATCACTTTTTGGGTTACTTCACAAGTAGGGCAGCCTTAAAAAATGCCCAGAAGCATGAGTACAGTCCAGCTGATGAGCTGAGGAAATTCCCAGAGTGTGAGCTCTGGGTACCACAGGACGTTATTACCACTACCACTGCTATTAGACCTTGAGATCTGCAACACCTCCCATCAAACCCAGCAAGCCCTGCTGCGACAAGCAGGGTAATGCAAGTTTCAGTATGTACGCATTATTCTTTTCACATACTTTTCTTATCCAACTTGCTAATTACTAACACTACATGTTTAAATGAGTACTTGCTCACTCATCACCCATCTATCTTCTCTTTGATTCTGCAGTAATTAGATGCTGTGTTTCATCAGTGTTATTTGTCTGCCAAACTGTCACACCGGTTTCTTCCACGGCCCGAGTTCAGTTTTGCTTAAGTAAACAGGAGTTCCATGCTCATAGAATTGAGCCTTGTGGATAATCCTTAAGCATTCAAAAATCAGCCTTTAAGATTCCAGAGTGACACCATAGTCTTCTGGCCTGTCCTAAATCTATGCTTTCCAGTAACTTTCTTTGTTTTTATGAAAATTTAAAGAAGTAAAGCAACACATACAAATAGAAAACTATGAACATGCAATGTAAAAACAGTCCTAGATAGTTTTTTGCAAATGGTTCAAGAACAGAACTTCGACAATGGGATTTGAGTTCTGACGTACTTTTGCTTGGTTCCAAATTTGGGAATGATCAAAACATAGCCAGTTTATAAAACCATTTTAGAAACCCGCACCCATTCACAAAGGAGATGAACTCAAATCATCGTATACTGGGAGACAGAGACAAGAAAAATTACAAGTTTAACATGACCTAGGTTCAGCAAAGTTGCTTCAGCAAGTTACATGGCCAGCTCGCACCAAGTTTCAATGGAGATGAAGCTCCTGTAAGCATCTTTGGAAGCCTCAGTAACAAATCCAAGATGAGCATGTTACCAGTTAGAAACCATCATTTCCACATCAGGACCAACTGTTTAGGTTATATATCCTACCATTACCAAATCTATCTGGGACTCTTCTCCATCTCTAGCAGACAAATGCAACGTCTGCCTCAGGAGCTGAGCCACGTCTTGGCTTGACGACAATTCCAGTGCCCCTTCCTGATCTGCCAGCCTGCATGCTGGACCACATCCACCAAGTCACCACTCTATTGCAAGGCAGAGAGTGCAAGTTCTTGAGCACGAGTTAGCATTATGCACATAATTTGTTCTGCCACTTCAGGGGGAGTACTTGTGCTTCAAGTCAAGGATAAGCTGAAGCGCTAAAGCTCAGAACCGCAAGGGCAGAACAATTTGTGCGATAAACGACTGTGCGACAAATTAAATCTGCTTGCAAATATTGCACAATATGGTATCTTGCAAAATAATTTAATATTTATTTGGCATTCATTATTGAGCAGTCAGCTAGGAACATCAACGATGTGTAAAATGCAACATCAGGATCCAAACCAAACAGCTTTTGCTAGCAAGCTCTCTCCCCTCGCCCCTAGCTGCTCTGCCAAAGCAAACTAGTGACACGAATTTTGAAAAGTTTGGTTTGCTTCATGCTTTTTGTTGTGCTTCTGCTTTTCTTTACCTCATATTGGTAGATGTCCAGGATTCTTTCCAATGACAGCTCCTCAAAGTACAGTCTGTCACACTCATCAAAATCTGTGCTCACCGTCTCCGGGTTGCAATTCACTACGACGGTCTTGTTGCCAAGCTGACGCAGCGTGCGGATACTGGAGACAGCACACCAATCAAACTCCACGCTGCTGCCTGCCAGGAGACAGGGAAGTGGGCAAGGAAAGGAAAGATGCAGAGAAGAAAACATAAACAGACGTTCTCAGTGCTCAAGCTTAAAAAAGTCTTTTAAAAAAAATCAGCATTGTCTCCTGTCAGCTCAGAGCAAGATGTCTAATTGTCCTCCAGTGGAAACTAAACTAATCATCCACAAACATGAGCCTCCAAAGTACAACAGGTAAGTTGGCTCAGCAGCTCAGGAGTGACAACCTCTATAAGACATCTGTCACCCTGGCTCATCAACACTCGTGTTCGCTCTTGCAGCCCATCCAGCTACAGCCAACGTGCTTTTAGACAAACTTAAGATGCAGAAGATCAGAGGTGACCAAACTGAGTGCCCATTATTTTAAAACATTCCTGTTTACAGCAGGAAACATGAAGCACTTGTACAGATGTAGTTTTTAAAAAAAAAAATAACACAACAGAAGAGTGAGGTGGTGTTTTACCTTCCAAAAGAGCAGAGCATGGCCAACCCAACAACAGAAAAACTGCAACTCCGTGGGTTTAACCTTCCTGTGCGCTGGCTCTAGATAAGTCAGTAGGACAACTTTAGAGCCAGTCTCTGACCCCTTTATCTTGGTTCAAAGGCCACAGTGACTATGGCAACACTGTGGGGCACGCACATCCCGCTGTCCTGAATCCTGAGTAAGCACTGTGGCCACCTCTAAAGGAATGAGGCACACAAGGAGTCACTCGGGTGAGCACATGGACTTCGTGCTTCATCTTGGCCAAAGCCGCAGGACTTGGGACTTGGGCAATGCCAGGGGCTTCAGGCAATGTCTGAGTCCAGATTTGCACTAACAGCTACTGTCCCATAAATTTCTACGCTCAGATATCTAAGAAAGATACCATAAATAGAGAATGAAGCCTATTAAAAAACATCATTAAATGGTTATGCTTGCACCCTACAAGAAAAACTTGGCCTCATCATGATGCGTTCACAGTAATTACATGATTGTTAACCACCGATATTATTTTTATATATAACTATGTGAAAGATACATTGGAAATACAGGCTGTGTATTTCCAGTCACAAACAGATGCTGTCACAGGTCACCCGCTGACAGGAACACAATTTACTTCCCTACTTCTGTCAAACAGGAATCTCAGAACATGCCCAGGACTCAGCTAAAACCCCGCAGAAAAGAGAGGGAAATGAAATCAAACTGGATGTGGCCCAGAAGGATCACCAGATCACTCTTGGTATTCTACTTCCATTATTCAGGTATTCTTACACATATAAGAAACCTCAACTTTGGGACACAATGCTCATCTGGAGTCTCCATCTGACTGCTTTAGGTACAGTCTGGGAGAACTGCTGAGCACTTGAAAGTATATTCTAGTCACATCCAATCACAGTCATGTCCAAACAGTGGGAAAAGGGAAGACAGCCAATTATCAGTTATACTAGTAATGACTGTTGCAACATAACCAGGCACTGCTGCTCAGAAGTCAATTACTACACCAATACAGCCATGTTTTTGAACTCACTTAGAGGCTTCAATCATGTTAAATCCATGTACACATCTTAAAATTTACAGAGCACTCTGCTGATCCACGCAGCTGGTGAAATAGCTTATTTAGGTTGCTTTCCGAGCTGACTTTCACACAAGCCAACTCCCGTCCCAGGACAGCAGACACCCTCCTGGCAGCAGGTGAAGAGCAAGCGTTGCCATGAATATCTGAGCAACAACGCCCAGAGCAGGGGTCACATCCTGCAGCTCAGTCTGTGAGCCAGAGGCCTTCCCATGGGCGTGGAAGGTGCCTCAGAGCAAGCTCTGCAGTCAAAGAGTGGGGAACTGGACGAATTCACATTGTGTTTCTATTTGGTATATTAGCTAACAAGAACAAGGAAACTCCAAAAAAAAGACACATCAGTTTGGATAATTTTCTTTTTAAATACAGAATATAGTATGACTTGAAATAACCTCACACTTCCCCCAAATAATTGTATTTCTTTGCAAAAGTGTCAACATAATCCAGATTTGTAATATATTTCTAACTATTTTCAAATAAAATTCATAAGATGTTTTGTGTTTTTTAATCTAAAACTCAGTTTTCACAAAGGAAATAATCTTATTTTAAACAGACAAATAGATAGATACATAGATAAATGAAGTCACGTGTTTAACTTCCATCCAAATAATTTAGTCCATTCTTACCTGTTCCTGTTTTGTAAACATAAATCCACAGGGAATACCAAGTTGATCCCACTGAATTACAATTACGGTTCTGAAAGCATAGAGGAAAAGCACGCTCCTTTTTTGCTTTCAAAGGATAACACAAAAAAAAAATCAACTTGCCTACTGCATGCCAGAATAAATAATCTTTTAGAAGTGCAAGCAGTTGTTTCCTTTAGCCGCCTTTATTCAGCTGCAATCTCTGCCAAAGTTTGTTTTGATCTAACCAAAGCTACAGAGCAGGTAAGACCAAGACCAGACCTGTACGGCTAATGTGAGCAATTAGGAGTTTTAGGTGAACAGTGCAAAATGTATTCACATGCATTTGATCAAATTATTAAACAACGCTGCCACCCTTTTCATGTTCATTTTTTGTAACCATGCTACACAGCACGTTGACTGGCAGAAGCATTCACAAAAAGAAGCATAATCATGGAGTGTTCCTCCTGATTTCACTCATCTCAACATTCATACTGGAAACTGAGTTCAAAAAGACACATCCTACAAACAGCAACAGGAGGGTAGCATGTGCCCTGTCCATCTAAGCAAAACAAATGGATGTATTTCAACTTTCAAAAGTCACCACCACTACTGGCAAGACGCAGAGCAAAAATATTTCTGAATAATAAGCAATTTATGATTTGGATGGAAGTTAACCATGTGACTTTATTTATTCATTTATTTTAAGTAAGATTATTATTTTCTTGTCAATAATTGCAAGCTATTTGGAAGGATCCACAAAAACCCCAGAAAAGGTTAAAATCATCAGCAGTCTGTCTACCCAATACTCATAGAGGAAACTCTTATGCTGCATAATCATCTGAGTGGGGTGAAAAACAAGCATGCAGAGAACTGTTTATACAAAAGCAGCTGAAGAATCAAAATATTTTCACAGTCACCTATACTAACAATAGTAAAACACGTAGTATAGAATAACATAATCTCGAGCTAAGATAGGCATGGAAGCAACAAACTTCTGTACAAGGTGCCAGGTGATCAAGACCTTAACATGTGCAAAAAAAATAAGATAAAAAAAATCCCTAAAACTTTGTGGAAAACATAACTAAGTGAAAAGTGAAGAGTAATAAAATTCTCCTGCTTTTTTCAGGGCGTGAAATGAAGTCTCCAAGCAAGTGTAAAAGGCAAACCTTGTGCTAGGAATTGATGTCCTGTGCACTGTGCTTTGGAGGGTTTTGTCATCATATGAGAAGAGGAACAAACGAACCACAAGAATATCCAAAGGAGGCTCAAGGGTGCAAAGAGAACAGAGGAGCTGTAAGAAAGATTTACCTATGTGATATGGTCCACAGCCCAACACCATCACTCCACAGTCATCAAATTTTACGTCGTGTTCCTGAGAAGGGAGGGAGAAAAATCATCAGGATCTGTATTCCACAGAACTCCATGCTTTTCAGAATAAACAGTTTCTGGTGCCAGCCCATATCCAACAGTCTGATCCCTCAAGGCTGCAGTCTGATCTCATTCACTGCAGTGTAAATCAAGTGCAACTCTACTGGAACTAGTGGTGCTGCACTCAATCCAAAGGAGACACAGCACCTCTGATCTGGCTGTTGGAGCAGCCTAAGGAGCTGTTAAGTTTCACATAAAAATGAATGCTAGAATGAGTGAAACATGAGCTCTGCATTCCCAGCACTTGACCCAATTGGAGAGGATGCAAATACAGGTGATGCAAGACAGGATCAAAACAACATAAAGGCATTAACACCAAGTGCACTGGATCAGTATTTGAGCAAGAGAAAGTTCCAGGCCTGCTATAAGAAAGTCATGCGTAACACTATCCAAAATAATTGCTACAGAGACAAACACGTGCAAGACCTCCAGAAATAATGCAGCACAGGGGAAAGAGATCAAACTAGACAGCAGTGAGACTGGTGTTTCTGAATGCGCCTACCTGCCCGTTGTATGTGACATAGAGGTAATTAGTTACTGCTGGGTATTCTGCTGCCAGCGTGTCGATCTGTACAGGGAAGAAGAGAAGAGATTGTGACTTGGTGAGTGCAAGATCTTTCTTACACCCAGGTATTTCGGGATTTTTTTTTCCCTCTTCCCTTTTCTGCTCCTATTTCCCTCCTATTATTTTCCCATCGTGGCTTTCGGCAAAAGGCAGTGATCTGAACTGTGGTATGTGCTTGCAACACAGCAGATGCCTGGCTTTCCCCCATATCCTAGAAATTAGCCAAGAGGACAGTCTACCATCTCTTTCTAAGCTGCAGTTTTAGCTCCGCATCTCTGCTAAAACACCTTGACTCTTCCCATCCATCCCTCCTTGCCAAGGCCCTCGTTCTCCCGTTTTCTTGGCAGCATTAATCACACAAATCTCCATTCCCCCAAGTCTCCTGTCTCTTTAGCTGCACCACCTGGGATCTTCACACTATAGTCTTGTCTCACTTCTGCACTGAACACAAACATGCACACAATAGCACTTTAAGATCATGCCAAGTAGCAGACCCCAGTGCTACTATTACGTAGTTATGCTACAGTAAAACTTGTGCTTTGCTAATTAAGTGGCACGCAAAGCAAGAGTGTTTTTTCAGCCACCCCTTATATGCAGTTTTCTACACACTCTTATATAATTAGTCACCAGAGGAGAGTAATTTGCCTACTAGGCTGTTCACAAACTACTTGTGCCCACTACTTCTTGCATGTTATACATGGTTACTTGTCCATCTAGGTCACCGGTGATAGCTGAAGTTCCCAGAATGAACAGCTAAAACATTTCTGCACAGAATACTAAACAGGGAACAATATTGAAGCAGTCCTGACATGAATTTTTGCATGCTATACCATTTAAAAATCTGTCCAATCTTTAAGTATTTTCAGGAATCCCCCACTGGCTGTCCAAATCCTTGTGAGTAATGAAGAAAGTGACCTTACGTCATTAGCGCTCTGTAAGTGTCTGCTGCTCATTACCGTTGCTAATGGTGCAACTTGTACTTCATAGCTCAAGAAGAAACATATGCTTTGAAGCCACAAATGCAAGTGTAAGTAGAATGACCTTATTAAGGGTACCTTGGCACACAAATCAATCCAGCACCGCAATGCCATATGCAGCTGAGAGAACGCAGTGCATGACCAGGCACGTTTTTGTGGGCCAGGTGAGGACACACAAGGAAAACAGCAGCTGGGAAACAGAAGGAGATTTGGCACCTGGAAATGGGCCTGAGGATACAGATGGGCTCTTTCAGAAACACTCGGTAGTTTGGGTTGGGTATTTTTTTTTTCCCCTTTAAAGACGAAAAAAACAGCTGGTGGCAGTTTAATGCCAACATACCTTAAATGCAGCAGCAGAACACCTAGCAAAGCACTCATGACACTGCCATGAATATCAGATAAGCTCATTACACTCGTGCTATCACAATGAATAGCAAATGAACCCATAATAATAGCACACTTCAAATAAAGTATTACCCTGTAAAAAGTTATTACCAAGAAAAAAGACATATTACACTTTTCATGGTCACACTATGGTGGGCCAGCATTCTCAGCCTTTTCCTGAAGCCAGATAGCTGACTTTCCCCCTCAGTCACACAGAATATGAACAAGAATATTCCGTGTCTCTCTACATTGAAGGCTGCTGTGCAGAAGCAACAGCTACATGGGTGAAATTTGTTCTCTAATGTCAAACTCCCATGGATATTAACAGCATCAGGGATTCCATCTAAGGACATGGAGATCTCCTGCTTCTTGTACCCTTGAAAGTCCTCACTATGAACAGCAATGTTTCTCACGTACCTGTTTCACCCAGGGCACTATATTCTTCCTCAGTCTCAGCTGCCGGCACTGGACTTCAGTCAGTCCCAAGCACTTCCCAATTTGTTTGTCTGAGAATCCCATCTTTTTGGCTCTCCTCAGTATCTCTTCTGGAACTGTTTCACTGGGAGTAAATAAGAAAAACACCTCTCATGAGGTTTTACATGAATACTTAGAAGTTATAAGTGTTTGTGCCTTCCATACTGCATACAGTTGCTGTAGGATCATGCATATAATGGCAAGAAAAGAAAGAAGATCCAGCTAAGCCACGCAATCCTCATACGTTAAAAAGAATAAATAAATCTTTATTCTACTGGATGCCCCACACAATTGCCTGTAAGGTAAAGTCTACAGACAGACTGCTGATGCTAGGAAGTGAAACACTTTCTTTCCTTGCATTTTTGAGACAGGAAAGATTGACTTGTGATGAGATCCATCATCTCCCAGGCAGCATTCTCCACCAGGCAAGCACAAGCTCACTGTAACTGAAACTGTATGGTCATTTACTATTACAGAGGATCTGCAGTGATTCTTTCCTTGGACTCAGTATCCCCACATCTCCACGCCCAAACTCTAACTCAATCTCTCCCTTACATTCCTCCTCCCAGCCTAAATGTTAAAATACAGGCCTCACCAGGCTGGGCTGAATCAATAATTACATACGTATTCGCATTTCCTGCCTCTCACGGCATCTGCCCACTCCACACAACAGCATGAAATTCCTGAAGCTCTGGGATGAACCATGCGGAGGCATAAACAAGCCTCAACCCTGCTGAGCTAGGGGACGACTAGCCTCAAAACATTACAGGTTGTCCCAAACAAGTCCTTCTTTCTGCTCTTGAGAATGCTCTGTCTACCTTCAGAAATGGTCAGTCTTTTGAAAAAGCATCCACCCCCTACCATAGTAGAAATGACCTTCAGAGGCTAACACACAAGGCAAGTTTTTCCACTGACAGTCCCCAGTATAATTTTTTCTGTAGCACTTGTGCTGCTTCTCACATTATGAAAACAGAGAGAAGGAATAGACAAGGTAAAGCAGGAGTATCTTCTTTGATTTCATATTTGCAATCAGGGTCTCAATATTTCTACACATTTGTTCTCCTGCGTTTGCTTTTCAGGAGTCCTGGTTTTTGCTGTTTATTTCAAACACCTTGCTTTCCTTGGCCGTCTCTGCAACTCAACAGTTTCTTGCCCATTTTGCTTTCGATTTTTTCATCTTCTCCACTCCACCTTTATTCCCTTGACTTTTTTCTCTCCCACACTATCTCTGTTCCACTTTCTTTTGACTCCACCTATAGCCCTTATAGTTTCTGCCTGTTTCTGTTTCTAAGCTACCTTTTCTAAGCTTAGCTTTTGGAAAAACATAAAAAAGCCTACGTATTTTTATCAGCACTTCTGCTTTTCATCTTCATTGCCAAGAGCATCCTTGCCTGCCCAATAAATCAATATTTTATGAGCAAGCAAGCTCTGAATCAGGAAAAAGGAAATGATTAACAAACAAGCAATTTTCCTAAATCAGAGCTTTTGAATTACGCCCTTTGCTTGATGGTATTTTTAAATAAATAGCATTATGTTATTTGAGTGAGAAGAGAGGGGTAAGGCCGCTTTATTGGAATGTGTCAGGAAGCTGAAGCATGAAAGAGAATCATTGGATTGGATTTTCTGCTCTGGCTTAGGCACAGAGCAGCTCTGACACCTTTGTTAAAACCAGGCTACCATAAACCAGGTGAGAGTCACAGAATTGTCAAAGCAGCTGTTTTTAGAGCAAAACTGGGGACCAGAAACTTTTGGGTTCAGATCCCTGGGTATATGGGTTTTTCTCTCTGAATTCCTCAACGCGACTTCTCCTTTCCCTGCAACATGAGAAGAGAGTCCTCCACCTGGCTACAATAGCATAGCAGATAGCTAGGGAGCATTTGCAGAAGACACTCTCCGAAACGGCTGTGCTCTGCCCCGTGTCCCAGCCTGGCACTAACAACCAGCCTGCTCTGCCCTCAGGAGGCTCCAGGCACAAGCATCACCAAACCCCTTAACTTCTACCCTTGATCTTCTTCACTATGAGGATGGTGAGACACTGGAACAGCTTGCCCTGAGAAGTTGTAGATGTCCCCTCCCCAGAAGCGTCCAAGTCCAATTCGGACAGGGCTTTGAGCAACCCGGTCTAGTGGAAGGTGTTCCTACCCATGGCAGGAGGGGTGGAAATAGATGATCTTTAAGGTGCCTTCCAAATCACGCCATTCTATGATTCTCCACCACATCACCTTTCTCACTCCAGCAGATCCCGTTTTTTGCTAGTGTCAGAAGGAAACAGTCTGTATACTCCAGCAGGCTGAGCTTCCCAGGTTTTTGATTTAGTTCTGGCTGCAGACAGACTTTGCAAAATAAGATCAGCTTTGCAGTGCCACAGTACGTTAAAGCCTGAGGTTTCCATGCACTAGTGCCTCCGCCACAAAACTCCTCTGCTTCTCCTCAGCCTTTTCTACTTTCTAGTCCCAGCTTAGAGGCAGGATGTCTTGCATAAACCATGAATGCCAGAACAGAAGGCATGGATGGGTGTTTTAAAAGAGGAAACAAAGTGAAATCCACCAGTTCTCTAGTGAAACAGATGCTAGTCATCACTGGCTATTAAGAAGAACTCAGCCAAATTAGATTCTCTCCAAGATTCAGCATTCCCTAAGTATGAGTGAGCAGACCTGATGACCCCAAGAAAATGAGCCTGTTTCGGTACAGTGTACTTCCTTGCTCTCCCTCCCTTCTGCCTCAGAAACACACATAGTCGGCTTTCATTTGATTACTGACAGAGAAAGAAAATTGCTTTCATTTGCAGCTTATTTCAGTATTTCATTATAACAATATCATTCATCGTCATCCCCCCAGCAGGGTGGGTAGAAGAGAAGCAGTGATTATTTGGCAACATGATTCATTTGTCTGGGGCTAGCAGCTTAAACTTACTAATCCGTGCAAAAATGTGACCAGCTCTGTACAGGACAAGAAGCACTGAAAAGAAAAGCTGAGTACCTAAAGGGAAAATGAAACCATGCATTTTTTCCTCTGCTACTCTCAATGCATGATAAATAAAAGATAAGAGACGTAGCTTTCAACACAGCTAATGAAAAAGATGCGGCGGGAACCTCTATTGAAGCAGCACCTAGACAGGAAGGGTTTTCTCATTTCTCACTGCCATGGAGGCAACTTAACATGGAGGAAACACATCCAGCCCAGCACGAGGCAGGAAAGGTTAGAACTGACAGCCCGGCCCCGGGGATGTAACAGTTTTGCCATTTAATATTGTCACAGAAAATCAGCAAGAGTCAAACACCCAGCAGCGCTGCTTTCCAAGCACTTAAAACCAGAATCTGCCACGAGATGAGAAATTGCCAAAAGACTCTGTGATGGCCCCCAGGGATTTGGAGGCACAGCCAGAAGGAGCAGAAACATCAAGCCAGCAGAATTGCTTCACCATGTTTAAAGGGAACTGGATCAGAGAACTTCAAACCTTTGGCACTGGTATGGAAATCAGGCTGCCCCTCTGCATGCACTGGGCACACATCTTTATACCTGGATAATTTCCACTTATTAGTGAGGGCAATTTTTAGCACTTATATCTCAACTTCTATGGTGGCAAGAATATACAGAAATACGCCAAGAGTATGGTAGAAAGATGCTTATCTTACAGATAGCAAAACTGAGACACATAGAGGTTAAGGGATGATGGTTTTTAAAATGCAGCATTCCCACTACCTCTGCTCAAAGACAGCCCTTTAGACTTGCTGGAGACACTAAAGCCAGCAAGAGCAGAATCAGGCTGATCTCTTTGAATGCTTGAGTGCAAATAACCCTTTCAAGAGCTCCCCAGAAATCTAGCACTGAAAAAAAAGAAAAAAAATATACTCAGTTTTGGCTATTCCCAAACACATGACTCAGTCCTACATCACTGCCTCCCACTTTCCCCTGAAGCATCACTTACTTTTCAGAGAGCAAAAAGTCTCCCAAAGATTAAAGCCCCTCATTGGTTTAGAATCAATTCTGAAACAAGGCAAGATTAAGTGGCTGTGATTCCAGACTCTATAACATTCCTTTTTCCCAACATTCGCCTTTGCAAAATGACAGTCAGAAGTTTCAAAACCGTAGATTTTCAACTGTAGAATTTCAAAACCGTACGATTAGAATTCTCCACACTGCCATAATCATTTAGTAGCTGTTCAGTTCCTCAGAAAGGTGAAGTCCCCTGCACGTTTCCCAGTTTATAAACAACACAAGCATTTCCCAAACCTTGCTTGTGCTTCCGTTTCATCTTCCAGTGTTGATTTGTTGTTGCTTTTTTTGTTTAAAATTTCACCCTGTCATCTTCGGAACTCCATCCACTCACTTCTTCAATAATAAACGATAAAAGGAAATGGAATAAATTCCCCTTAATGAGGAAATTTTCACCTGGCACAGAGGACCTGGGGAAACCTATTAACTGACTGGAGGAACGCTGGCAGCATTGCAATTATCGGGAGAGCCTGCTTGCTTCAGCACAGCCCTCTCTTCCACTTGACCAGCTTTCATCTGATTCATCAGTTTAGGAATAATGCTAAATAAACGTGCTTGCAGAAAACCCCAGCTTCATATGGAAAGAAGCACTCTTCTTCTTGTCTTCCAAATCAGGCTCTGATTCCCTTTAAGTATGTTGTCAAGTTTACAGCCATCCACATATTACTTAGGTGTTTGTTAATGGGTCTTGACGAGAAGGATGAGGAATGTTTTGTGAACTGAGGGCCAAAGCTGGGGCTGGGAGCACTTGGGACACAGCTATTGCATCCGTTAATGAAAGCAAGGAGTGCTGGAACCAACACACTTAATGGCCAGGTCTGAGAGCTCTTCCTTTCTCAACAGTCATAGAGCTGGAGGGTTTCAAAAGCATATTTGATTCCAGGCTGGATTATGTACAAAGACAGATTCTTCCTCTTTTCTTCATTGTCCTTTTCTGCTTCAAGGCTCCTTGTGGCTTCCTTGATTGCTCCTGATGTTTTACAAGATTTTGAACATGCTACAATTAAAATAATGAGATCGGTGTATAAATTCTCTCCCTGCTCCTTGTCTCAAGGAGACAGATTGTTACCAGTTTTCCCCTCCTGAGAAACTCATGAGATGACTGACAAAAAGCTGTCAAATGAGCGTTTAGGGAATGAGAAGCTGTAAACCAACAAATCTCACTCACTAAACAACTATCACTCCAGCGCTCTGCATTTTTAACACTTAGGTCCCTGGGCTGATAAATCTCATTGTGGACATCTTGATTTAAGTAACGTGAATCTCACATCACGCCCTAACTTTTAAATGACTCACACCTAGGATTAAGTGATGTGCTGAAGCAGCAGCTCACAACAAAACACAGGTAAGAAACAGGTTGCAGATGCTTCTTCAAGGCCTATTTTCTAACCCCGGTAAAAGAGAGCTTTAAGGTCTTTTCTGGAATGCCATGGTACAGACTCCCCAGCTTCCAGTACTGTACACACTGGTTACAGAGATTGGGCAATGGCTTTTAAAGGGCAATGCCTGTATACCCTCTGTATCAAGTTAAAAACACATAGTGCCTCTTTACAAATGTACAGATGTTTTGAAAGAAAATACAGCTGTGAAATTACTAGTGGCTTTATAAGACAAATAAAAAGTAGCTTAATATCAGAGCCACACAAAGTACAAACAGCAGTGCTGAATAGCTGCTTACATTATATTCTCCTCATGTACTGAGTTTCTAATCTGCTGCTGAGTCTTCCCTGCCCCACAGTTCACAAAGAAGACAGAAGTAATCTTCTCAGTTAGTTAAAAGCACGTACTACAAGTATGTCAGTGACAGCTCCTCAAACAGTATAAATCAGCGTAGCCTCATTTAGCATCACTGGACCTGCTCTGCTTTATACCCACACAAGATCTGACTTATGCTCTCTGGCCTGTCCCAAAAGCACACAAGTCAGCAGAAACGCTGCTTTGGAGAAGAGCGGGTGTGCAACACCCACTGTGGAAGAGCACAGGTTATTGATGGCCTGTCTGATCTTTCCTCCCTGCACTGTTTCCCAGGTCACCTGCTGGAACCAAGTTTTAATTCCAGCACCTGCATTTCTGTGGCTACTCCACCACAGTTCTTTTTGAAATCAATTCACGCTTCTAGCAAGCAGCTTTCAAAGCGCATCTTTCACAGACCCAAGGACATGAGCTTCAAAACAGAATTCGTAATAAACAACCTCTTCCATGGGCCACTGAGCAGAGCACCTGGCTACAAATGCTGGGCTGAAGTGGGTCTGCACCCCTCACACATTTTTCTGCTTTCCCCTCTATTAACTTGTGTCTCTGACAAAAGAAATACTCAGGACTGCACTTCCTCCTTTTCAAGCCAACCACAGGCCAGGAGGTGTTTTCACTCAATGCCCACAGAGCAAGGAGACACTCTCTTCTGGTTCAAGAAGGACACGGAACTGCTAGAGAGAATACTGCAAAGGGCTACAAAGATGACTAGAACATCTCTCTTATGAGAAGAGGCTGAGGAATTTGGGGCTTTTTAGTCTGGAGAAGAGAAGACTGAGGCGGGAGCTTATCAATGTTTATGAATACTTAAAGGGTGGGTGTCAGAAGGATGGGATCAGTCTTCTTACAGTGGTGCCCAGTGACAGGATAAGAGGTAACGAGCACGAATTTGAACACAGGAAGCTCCATTTAAACATGAGGAGGAGCTTCTTTACTTTGAGAGTGGCAGAGCACTAGGAGCAGCTGCCCAGGGAGGCGGTGGACTCTCTGTCTGTGGAGACATTCAAAACCAGACTCGAGACTACCCTGTACAACCTGTTCTAAGTGAATCTGCTCTGGCAGGCAGGTTGGACTAGATGATCTCAAAGTCCTTTCCAATCCCTAACATTCTATGATTCTCTGCAACAAAGCTCTGAAGTATAAAGTCATCAAAACATGATTGGTGCCATCATTTCCCCCTGTTAGTAGGCTGGCTAGTTTGGTGTCAGCCAAAAGGAAGACCTGATGTTTTCACCAAGGTTAATTTGAAGAACTGAGATTTAAAAAGGCAGAGTTCAGTTCACTGCTCTGCCAGGCTGCCTTTAAGACTTTGGGCAAGCTTTACCATGTCTGTGCTTTGCTCCTCAACTGCAAAATGGGGTGTTTATCATGCTCTTTTCTAACTTGAATTTTACTTCACAACAGTTTTATCAAATGTTCCTCTTTGAGCAACATACTCACGTTTCTGCCTATTGCAAGATGGCCTGATCTTCCCTGGGTCTTACTCAGATTTTTTCCCAGCAACAAACTTGACCACATCCCTTTTTTCCCACCCTCCCATCCCTATGACCTCCCAAGTAACAGCAAAGACAATCGGTTACAGGTTCATTTGCTACAGAGGTGCCTAAGTGACTGAAGATCACCCATCCTACTGATTGTCAACAAGGCTTTTGTCCCCTCGTCACTTGGGCATAAGCAATGTTTTCACTATAGTTGCCTACCTCTTCACCTATATTTAATGGTATTTGTCATACATTCTCCTTGTATACAGCTACAGTTCTCGGGGATCAGAAAACTGGGAACAGAAAAAAGTAACCACGGCCACATGCAACCAAAACCTCACTGCAGGTGGTCGAAGAATAGAAGCAAATTCCAAAAGGAGCTTCCCCTTTCACCCAGGAGACCATCGTTTTGAGCCAAACATGCCCCTGATGTTACTTCAAAGTCTGGGCTCTTGGGGATGACAGTGTTTCTAGATCCTACTGCAAATATGACTCACTCTGGACTGGGTCCATAACCCTGGCCTTAAAAGTCACATCTTGCTCCTCACTGCCTCAGACAGCTAGACACGGTCTGTTGAAATTCCCACCTCTTTCATGAGCTGTGATGAACAGTCAGTGGGGTCTCCCCAGGGCCCTTCCCCTCCATTTTCTTTTACGGAACAGGTGAGTGCAAATC